>NW_017534852.1:719495-746568 GCF_001853355.1 Bactrocera latifrons
CTGAGCATCTTTCTCTTTGACACCATGTCTGATATCCCACGTGATCTGTCAAATACTAATGCATGAAAATCCTAACCTCAAAAAAATCACCCGATATGTGCGAGTTTGGAGCTGAGGGTACGCGCATGCATTGCGCTCACGTTTTATGTTGATCCGCTTTGCTTGCACCGGAATAGGGGTATAGCACAAAGTCATAGCGCCAAAATGTTTATGGAACTTAAGCGTGAATCGTTCTATTTCCGCGCAAACTTGCAAACCGAATGACTTAGTGGCCGACTGACTGACTCACTGAGTCAATGACTGACAGCCGCAAATTGTTGAATATAGTATGTTTGCGGCTGTTCGGCTCGTTTAGCTTACTATAAATGACCATATATTCGTAAAGTAAATAGCTGAAAGAAATTTGAATTTATACGGGCCATTGTAAGGCTTTCATGTTTATGGAAGTTTTGTTAATGATTTAGTTGCTATATTATTTAAAATAATTATTGTTTAGAACTATTTTAATAACCTGGGAGAGCGTGGTGCAAATTTGTGCTGTGAAAGCTTTCGTGGAGGAGCTTTCACTTAAAGTTCTAAATGCTTATGATATTTATGACTTGCTTTCGTATTAAGAAAACTCAGAAAATAATTTCGACTTAATATATCCGTAAAGTGGACTTTAAAATTATCCCACTGATTTTTCGCTGGTTTTATTTTAAGGTAGCTTAAACCACAGCTGTTAGTTCTGTTATTACAAGCTTTTTAATTAATTTAAGATTTTGGACAAAATATGTAAGAAACAAGAAAAAACTTCGGCGGCGTCAACCTTTAAAACCATTTATAGGTATATATCATAAAGGGATCAGATAATAACCTAAGATATGTGTAACATTAATGCATAAAGAGAGTTAATAGGACCCACCATAGCATCTTTTGACATGCGTAGAAAGCACCCCTTGCTTTTTTACCATCTCTTCCAAATTTCCACTTCAGTTTGTAATGTTAGTTCTACCCCATTGAGCCTCAGGGGTTTCCGTGTCGGGATCTCGTACCACCCTGTAAAAAGTACTTTTGACTTAGTCGAAATTAACAATTGGTGAATGACCCTTAAGTGTGGTAAATCGATGGAGTGGTCTGTATGAGATATACGACGACACTGAAACACATCATTTCTTGTTAAAGCAACATTTGTCTGTCGCAGATTTACTGAGTTTCTCACAGAATTTAACCACGTACCTATGCTCTAACGAACGCTGCATTTTTGGCGTGCACTACTCATGGAAAGCGTCGTTCGAAAATGTTTGTCCAGACTTTCCATGTGCTCGACGACAACTGACCAGCCGGTCGTTCGTTAGCTGTGAACGTCCTCTGTCGAATCCAGTCGGTGTGCTCACTTTTCGAAGTACAGTGGCGGCAAAAGAAAGTCAGTTCTATTACTTTCCGGACAAAATCTGTTTTAACGATTGCGCCATCGAAAACATTATTAAGTGCTCCTCTCCTGTCAAGAATGACGCCCTGAGCATATTTCTTATGCTCTAAAACCTCTCTGCATATTAAGTGAAGTGCTGTCTTAGTGGTTCCAGCCATCACATTGGCATGCTGAGCTTTTGAGAAGATGGCCTATGGCACGTCTACTTATAGATTATGCTATGTCTTCAGGGATTAAACTCATTGGGTATATTCTTTCGAGTAAAGATGAACAACTTTTCCTGACTGTGATATGAATATGACCCTCGCCTCTTTCTCAAAGGAGAGGCACATATAGTCCTCGGGTAAAAATACAGTACTGATGATGCTGAAAGTATCATTGCTCAGAAAATACCCAACCAAAGTATGCTTCGTATAGTAATCTATGCTAAATTTCGTGAATATATTATATCAAATTAAAATAATTCTTCAAACAAGTACTCCATTTTGACGGTATGGAAACTATATTCTATAGTTGTGCAATATCGTCGATTCCAACAAATGAGCAGCTTCTTGGTTAGAAACGGACGTGTGCAAACTTAATATACCCGGGTGCTTTTTATACAAAGCAAATTAAATCCTTCAAAATCTAGATTCCTTTAAGATTTTTACGCAAAAATGTATTTGCTAACTCCCCGCAGTTTTTAATATATTGCATTTCTCCCAAAAGGCACGTAGCATTGAATTTTCACATTTCACTGCAACACATGAACGCATTTTCGACATTTTCAATATAAAAAAAAAAAAAAATATTTTCATGGGACTAAAAGTAAACGCCGAAAAAAGCACGCTCACACCATACGAAAAAATCAGCAAGCAAACATAAGCTACGCACACAACCCACCGAGCACGCTGAGCGGGTGCGGATAAAGAAAATAATAACCAGAGCAAGTTGGCAATGAGGCACATTGCCTCGTCAACGGCAGTCAAGCGTTTGCAGACGAAAGTCGACAAAATTGCAAGGATAAGCGCACAGCGACGCCAGCGGTTGCAATTTTTGAAGTGGTGTCTGTACTGTGTGTTTTTGTGTGTATGTTTGGCTGTGTGTGTGTGGCAATGTCATTCTTGCCGCACGACGTTGACATGATGCGCAACAACGCATCGTATATCCTTACAACAATTTCCGGTGCAACAAAGTGGCTGCCAATGTGTTGGCGGTGGTGGTAGTGGCACGCATACACATACCCGCACATTTCATGTCGGCGTAAGTGACTGCTTTTTCCACTTCCTGCGTCGCATTGCGTTGCGGCGGCGCTTTTCACTTTGTTATTATTTTTAAATTTTTATTTTTATTTCGTTTTTTTTTCTGGCTTTTATAATTTTTGCGCTCGCTTGTATGTCTAGAATATATATATATATATTAAGTAATATAATATATATATATATTTATACCCTGCAGGGTACAAGAAGTTAAAATCAGGCAAAGACGATGGTTGCAACGGGATGCTTGTTGGGAATGTAGTGAAAAACTCATGAAGAATCAATGGTGCAAAAACTAAGAGTTATCGACCCGTAATTCCGGCCTCCTTTTTCGAATGGCTTCGCGCAATCGACGCACAGCACTCAAATAATATTCCTTGTTGACAGTTTGGCCAGTCGAAAGGAATTCGGAGTGCACCACACCTGAAACATGTCAACATGACCTCGAGTTTTCATCTGTTTTACGTGGTTTTTTCGGCTTCGATACACCTTTGATCCAAAATTCATCGCCAGTAAAAATACATTTCACGAAATCCTGGTAGTCGGAAAGCGTTGTTTAATAAATATTAACGTGAAGCTGTTTTTGGAAAAAATAGAGTGATTTTGGAACCAACCGAGTTTTCTTTTTTTATCATCCAAATGATCTTTCAAAGTGGTTTTCACTGCTCTTTCCAATATTTCAACAATGCCATCTCTGATCTTTTAACCGTAGATTCTCAAACACCAGTTGCTTTCTTTTATTGGTGCGTTGATCATGAGTTGATGCTGGTTGCCGTCCTGTGCGTGGTTCGTCGTCAACGCCTTCTCAACCCTCTTTGAATGATCTGTAGTTATTAAAAACACTTTGTCGCGACAAACAATTATCACCGAAGGATTTCCAACATTCTTAATGTTTCGGCATTAGAACTATGATTCCGCTCACAAAATTTAATGAAACTTCTTTGTTGAATAATTTCACTCATCGGAAAAATCGCCTTATGGACGTTATATACTTCAGAAAGGCAAACTTATAGTAAACACTAATGATTATTTTGACATGACATTTGACACGAATGGGTTTTCGCTCGAAATTTATATTGAAAAGTCTTACTATTTTGTGTCCACAGTGGTGTAATTTAAATCGGATCACTTAATTCCAAAGCTGCCTTACAAACTAACCATTAGTCTTAAGTCCTGGAATGGAAAACTTCTTTAATTGCGTATCGCGTATTATAGGGTGCAACCGAATTTAATGGATTTTCCCATTTTATGATTATTTTTTTAATTTTTTCACTCGCTTTTATAGAAATATATATGTTTGTGTTAGGGTGTTTTTTTTTAGCTATTAATTTTTTTCAAAACCATCATGAAATTTCCTTGGAAATACCCTAAAAATTTCCCTGAAAATTTGAGCCCTTAATACTAACATGAAGGACTGGACCAAGGCATATAAAAACTTTCCATTAAAAATACAGGACAATCGTTGTTTATTTTTAAATTGTTATAGCTCAGAGGCATTTTATGGCATCGCTTTGACATTAGACACATATTCCTCAGAAGTGCCCATTGTGACAAAGTCGAAATTCACAAAGGCGAGGTAGTACGGGGCGCTAAACCTGTCTTTCCACGAAATTCGGATTTTTTTGAATATGTCTCGTAAATGACAATATCTATAGAAAAAATGTACATGAAGGAAATTTTATTTACTATAAAAAGTTTCCAAGGTCAAAATTGCTATCATAAATACTCTTCGAGATATTCGGCTTTTTAAGTAATGTTGTGTGAAATTTACAAGGGTTTTTTATTACATACCATCTATGAAAATTCTATAAAGCCTTACTTAAAAAGTCGAGTAGATCCTCAAAGGATTCTCTTGATATTTTCTGTCGCAAAAATGCACTATATATATGTGTGTGTCGCATGGGACACTACCAACCCACACATAAGTCTACGCATGTGCCTGTGTGTAAATGTCAATGTGTTTATTTTTGTTGCATTGTAACATAAACATTCTTGACGATTTTTGCCTCTTGACTTTTTGGATCATTGTGTAAAATATTTTCAAGTTGGTGGCGACCTACGAAGAGAAGAAAATATGAAACGAAGCAAACCGAATTTTTACTAGACAAACATTGAGCTCAACAATAATAGAAGAAATTACATGTATAGTATATATAAAAATATATGTTTATCTACTTACATATAATTGTCCACGTATCTTATGCTGGCGCGTTTGAAATTCGAAGCTCTCTTTCGTCGAATTTTTGTTGTATTTCCAAATACACATACACACAGATTTTCATAACGAATAACGTTATGCACTTCTAGCATTATATTGTTTTGTCCACTTTTGGCTGCTTATAAGTTTCGTTTTATTTGTTTTATAGTTTTATTACCGTTATTGCCGGGTCAAGTTTTTATTTAAGTAGTGCTTGGGGAAATCCAGAGTATTAACTTTAGCTTTATATAGCCAACTAGCAGGTGTACATGGCATGTGTGCAGATATGTCTGCGTGGAGTAAATTTTATTGGCAATAAATATTTGAGATTTTCCTAAAGTAAATATGAAATCGTAGAGCATCGAGCTGATGTTCTGTTATAGAAAAGAAAGCTGTTACTGGCGAGGGCAGATAAAGAAACTCTTTCTAGTCAGAAAAAAGATTAAAATATAATAATTTTTGTAGCTATGGTAAGTGCTTCATATTTTAGAGAACAAGATCATATTATGGCTTGAGGTGAGTGCTCAACTAGGCGTTCTTATTGCAATAGGCCAGACTACTGGATTTTCATATTCCATCTATTATCCGGTGACGACTGACCAATTCAAAATAAGTATTCGAGATAAATAAGTTCGTAAATAGTTAAAAAAAAAAAAAATGTTGCAAAATTATACTGTTGACTTTTTCATTGTATATTAGTATAGTATATCTAATAAAAAACACCATCTATTATAGCAGTATAAGCTAGGTACGGTTGGTCTTGTGAAGACTGAACGAAATAATTGGCTGTCGTCGACCAAGGTCCATTGGACTAGCTAGCATTGGTCTTGTTGACGGCAATATGCGAATGGATCTCCAACTCGCTAACTCATCGGCTTTGCAATTACCAGCGATTCCCTTTTGGTCATGAGGTAGCTTGCTTCTAATTCTAGTGGGAACAGATACTTCTTGTCTAGCTTTGAAAGCACCGTCAGAGAGCTCAGAGCTAGTATTGTCACCATACTTCTCAGTGTGTATACTCACGTCCTCATGAAAGAGGCTCACAACAGTACGTCTACTGCAACCTTAAAAGCAGCTCCTTTTTCAATTCAGCGATGCTAATGAGAATTGTTCTTCGGACACATTCAAGTATCTAAGTGACTGTTGGGTTTACGAGAGCGCCACTACACGAATATACAAAATATACAACAGAAGATTAGTGGTTTAACTAAGACTCCGTAGAGCCAAAGCACTGTCTTTGGAGAGAGATCGAGCTCCTCTTAAGCAGTGTTATGCTTTACTTATTCTCTCCTCAATATTTCGTGTCCGTAAAATCATTCTATCAAGAATAAGCCGTTATCAATTGAAGATATGAACCTTTGAATGAGGGAAGAGGAACAGAAGAAGAGTATAATATATTCTGTCAGTGAAGTTAGTTGAATTGAGATTTGAACATTAACTCGATTGCCAGTAGAAAACCACCTAAAAAGTACCTTATAAGTACCTATACATAGTCGTATTATAAGTGCAGGACTTTTAAAATCTAAATGCATCTATAATCCATTTTTGAATAAATTTCATAATAATCAAATATTTTTTGAAACGTCCCAAAGTTCTGTGGGGCATTTGAAAGACCATGTATGGTTTAACTGCTTTACTACGTCTTCTCAAACAACCTGCTTGTTCCTGTTTGCCCCAAAACTTCTTTTACACAGCGATTAAGAATTTAATCTAAGATTCTGGCATTTTTCATCAGTATAATGTTTTCTTAACTTAACCAGAGCTTTTCTGAAAAAGAGTAAATCTGTAATACCTTTCTGCAACTTTGTATTGTTCCTGGTAAAACGGAGTGCACATTCCAATATCCGGCTGTAGAGAATCCAATAGCATTTCTGGCGCACTCAACATTCTTGATCTGTTTCTATTTTCTCACTTTGCTTACGCTTAAAGTTGTAACAGCAACAAAGAAAAAAGTACACAAAGCATGAGTGCAGTTTGGTTGATAACTGGATGCTACATATTTCTAATTTATTATTTATAAGTATGTAGAAAGGTATATTACAAACTTATACATACAGAGTACAAAAACATAAATTTGTAATTTTCGAATGTGGACAATGACGTTCAAAAGACCAACTGATAAGATTTTGTCATCTTTCATGCCTCTGCAGGACGAAATCGTGAAGAACTTGTAGAGTTTGTTCTTTATTCGTCGGGAGAGGACTTTACTTATCAATTGCCTACTTAGTCCGTAGTAGCATCTGTTGGCAAGAGTTATTTTGCGTTGGGTTTCGAAGCTGACGTTGTTGTTATGGTTAGTGCTAGTTCTAATATAAACAAAATTATCTACGACTTCAAAGTTATGACTGTCTTCAGTGACGTGGGAGCCAAGTCGCAAGTGTGACGACTGTTGGCTTGATGGAAGGTGATATGTCGTCTGGTTCTCGTTCACTCGCAAACCCATTTGCTTTGGCTTCCTTATCGAGCCGAAAGCCGCACTGATAAGGTCCAGGATGTTGCCATGTGGAGAAGTTCACGTGTAGAAGTTCATGTGTAGAAAGTGTTCTGGGCACCATTCACTTGGGTGTGGCTAGAAATAACTCTTTTACATAAGGCTTAAGCAGCGGTCTTAGATAAAGTATCCTCTGAGTAACCAAAAATATCCGTTTAAAGTCGTGCTGAAGTGAGAAGGCAAAACATCCCTCCCCAGGCCCATTTGCAATTTCTTAATGAACAATGTGGATTGATTTTATAATCGTATAGTTCTATCAATGCTCTAAGGCCTTGTAAACGTCTTATGTCTTCTTTCTTCTTCAGTATTGCTTGTTTTTTGTGTTTTCTGTTAGGTCTCATAAGGTTTGGTATAAGTTCGATTATTGGTCGATTTCTGTGGAAGTTGGAATTTATGTTACGTGATTCATACGGCTCCAGCTTATTTGAGATGTATTTATAACTTTTGTGCAACCAATGAAGTCTACAAATGATGGTAGGTGTGAAGTTTAATTTGAATTTCATAATCTGAAAACCTATTATGTCCGATGATTAATAATATGTTTCAGTTTAAAAACTCTAATCACATGATTGATGATGTTGATTTATGTGTTTAATGAAATAGAGTTTTTTGGCGCATTCATGAAAAGTTTGAAGGAGTTATTGGCTATTGATGCTCTCTTCGTGCGTTCCACTACTCGATAGCTGGGCTTCGCGGGAGTTTGGCCAGCGCCAGGTTAATACAAGTTATTGCACTCTAGATGTATCGCAAGAGGTCCAGTGAGCTTTTTGCTCTTAATACAGCTAGCTTATCCCAAAGCTTTAGGGGTTCTAGTTTGTCTTTGACCTATCGTTGGAACGTGGTTCAGAATCCTACTGCATGCCAGTTGTACAACTTGCTTGAAAGAAGACATCATAGAAGCGTTGATTGATTATACTTTTTTTTAGACCTTATATAAGTTGTGGTCCAATGTGATGATTGATAATAGGTTTCAAGTTGTTAAAATGATGCTGGTTGATAAGTTTGATCACAAAGAATCTGTAACTTTCAATTAGTTTAGCGAAGAAACATATCAATATCAAGCTCAATCAAACCATTAATGATGGTTTTCAGCTCATGAGAGAGATGTTGAGATTAAACAAGACTGTTATGGGCAAAAAAGTCTTTGAAACTCTTTATAATAAGCTATAATCTAACACAGCAAATATATTTCTGTTAGGTGATTATATTCAATTATATGATTATAAATAGTTTTTAGATCATATGGAAGTAAAGATCAAACAAGTTGATTGATGAGCAGAGATGTCAGACAATTTATTAATAACAATTTTCAGTCAAACGCAGATATATTTTAAGTTGGGCGATAGCATTCAATCATTTGATTTATTATAGCTCTTAGATCATAAGGGTATTAAACAGATAATTGATGCGCGATAAAATTAAACAAATTATTGATGATAATATCTTCAATATGTGATTGAAAATTGGAAGCTGAAAGTCAGTCATTGAATTCCATTTCACGACCGTTTCACATACTACCTGCACATACGAATTGTAGTTTACCTCTACATTCATATATATTCATATGTATGTGTGCAGTCTCATGTGAATTTCAAGTATTTCCATTTTGACGGGATTAAACGACAGCGCGCACCAAAAACTCGGAGTCAAAAACATTAAAGCAACTCGTAAATAAGTGTGAGCTTTACGGCTTGAGCACGAGCTTCCATAGCGCGCTTTCACTTATGGAATTTCAACTGCTGGCATCAATTGCGCCGCTACAATTTTCACACTCTACGCTTTTATTTATTTTTTTTTTTCAAATTTTTTTCTTATACATAATTTTATATCCTGAACGGTTGAAATTAAGATGGCGACAAAGTTTATATTATAATACATGTAGTTGCCATGCAAACTGAAATATCAAATTAAAGTCCCTGTATGAAAAACTGTTTTATTTATCGAGATATTCACAAAAAATTTGGTACGGATTATTTTTTGAAGCAAGAGTACAATATCCGAAGAAATTGCAGAGATCACGTTACTATAGCATATAGCTGTCATACAAACTGAAATATCAAATTCAAGTCCTAGTATGGAATATTGTTTTATTTTTCAAGATATCTTAACGAAATTTGGTACATATTATTTTTTTAAGAAAGACCACAATTTCCGAAGAAATTGTTCAGATCGGAAAACTATAGCATAGAGCTGTCATACAAACCAACCGAACAAAATCAAGTTCTTATAAGAAATTTGAACTAGTGAAGGGTATTATAGCTTCGTTGCAGCCGAAATTGTAGCTCTGTTTTTGGTTTTTATTTTTTTATTTTTGGTTTCGTTTTTGTTGTAGGGCGAGGAAGAATGCGACATTAAAGCGCGCAGCAGGTGTATATGGCAGGCAATAACGCGATGTTGATGTCAAATGTGGCTGCCATATGTAGAATTTATACATATATACGGAGATGTAAGCTTGCTTGTGTGCTGTTGGTGCTTAACGGTACACTAGTGCAGTATATTTTACTAGCAATTCAATGTTATTGAAATACTTGAGTGGCAGCGAGTTGGCGCGAAAAGTCTGCTAAAAGCATAAATACTCATAAATATGCGGATATAACGGAATAAATGTGATAAACATATACATATATATGTACTTACATATATACATATATAGTTGTAGTGGAGTTATGCGCGTTTGCTTGTTAGAAAATTCAATTTTAAGAAATATTCTACTTTATTTGCTTGGAGAAGAAATCTCGCATTAGGAGGAATATAAATATACATATATATGTAAATCGGTTTATATATGTGTATATAAGCTCCTCACATGCGTGAGCGTATTGCATATATTTGCATGCGGAATTGCGTTCATGCGTTCACCTGAGTGCACACTCACACACAAATGCGCGTATTTAGCTGCGCAAATTGATATCAACACACACGCACACATTTATATACCTATATATACATAAATTCATGTATGCATGCATGTAAATTTGCACGTCTGTATGTATTTGTTTATGGCTGCGCTCAGTGCGTTGGTTTAAAACGATTTACGCGTAGGAAATTGAGTTTGTTTAGCAACGGCAGCTACGAAACGCTGCCGCTTGGGGTGCGTTGTATGCGACATTTTTTGTTTTTTTTTGTTATTGCTGTTTTTTATTGCAAAGCTTTCTCGGTATCAGAATTGGTTGCGAGATGTTTTCGCTAGAAATTTATAGACTTACCGTTGGGCACGTAGCTCGAATCAATTTTCGTTGCTGAAAATATTAGAACTGATGATTGGAACTTAGCGGATGAAAGCCAAAGTGAATTTGCTGTTTTTAATCAATTTATGGCGCACCTAAGCAATAAATTTACCCACATGTTTATGCATATATTATTTTGTATATGGGGTTCAAAAAGCGGGAATAAATTATTGAGTTTTTGTTTTATAAAAAAAAAAAATAAAAAAAAAAACAGAAAAACAGTTAACTTGGACTGCATCGAAGCTATAGTATTTCAAAAGCTTAGGGATTTGTTGCGTATACGCCAATGAACGAATTATTTATATTTTTTTCTTCTTTATTTGATTAGATTACGGTCTGATTACGCATTTATAGCCGAGTTGAGTACAATGCCCCAGTCGTTCTTCTTTTACACTTTTTAGCAGCAATCCGAGGCGCCAAGTATATCCACACTTCTCCATCTGGCCTTTCCAACAAAGGGAAGCTCTTCTTCTTCATCTGCTTCCCCCAGCGGATATTGCATCGAATACTGTCAGAGGTGGAGTGTTTTAGACCTCCGGCTGGTCTGTCAAGATCTTGCCAGGGTGGCTTCGGCCTCTTAATTCGCCGAATTTTGTTAATGGAAGAGTATGATGACTGATTTGTCGACTTTTAAGAAGCACCTGTTTGCAAGACTTATTCTGCATTTAATTTCGAGGCCAAGATAGACGAATTTATCTACAACAATCGAAGTTATGACAGTCACAGCGACTTAGGAGCCACGACTGCTTTTTTGATGACAAGAGATATTTCGTCTTGTCCTCGTTCACTACCAGACCCATTTGCGGCTCTTCCTTATCCAGTCTGGAGAAATTAGAAACGGTGCGGATGTTAGGGCCAATGATATCAACATCATCTTCTTATAGAAGACTGTACCTTCTCTATTTAGTTCTGAATTTGGTACCGAACGGCGCGGAGAGGTCCTTCCCGTTCCTGACGGAGCTTTTTATGTTGTCCAACGTGAGTTTATGCAGCTGTATTCGTTTTGCTGGGATACCATATTCCGACATAGCGGCATAAATGTAGCTCCTTTAATCGCCAGAGAGGTGGTGTGTGTCGATCGTCTTTTTACTTGCTTTTTTACAAGATTTGGCGCATGGCGAATATCTGAATATCCGGTCAGTTGTTGATTTTCCGGGCCAGAAGCCACATTGATAATATTCAATCAGTTTGTTGACGGTGAGCTTTGATCTTTCACACAAAACGCTTAATAGAATCTGATATGCGATGTTGAGGTGACTTATCTTCAATTCCAATGCTCGGGCATGTTTTCGTCTGACAATGTTTTACAAAGTAGCTGAGGCATGCTGCTTATCAGTTCTTCGGCTTCGCTTTCTCCTGGCATTGCACGTTCACAGCCATTCAGCAGGCTGGAGAAGTGTTCCCTCCATAATTTTAGTAAGCTCTGGGCATCGCTCACTAGATCTCCTTTGGGGGTTCTGTAAGAGTATGCACCGGTCTTGAAACCTTCTGTTAGCCGCCGCATTTTTTCGTAGAATTTTCGAGCATTACCCCTATCGGCCAGCTTATCAAGCTCTTCATACTCACGCAATTCGGCTTCTCTCTTTTTCTGTCTGCAAATGCGTCTTGCTTCCTTCTTCAACTCTCATTATCTATACAATCCCGCGCGTGTTGTGGTCGATTGAAATATTGTGAGGAATTCTGTATGTTTTCTCTCCAATGGTTTCGGTTACAGCTGCACATAAGGAGCTTGAAGTGCCGTCCCACAGTTCCCTTATACCGGGTTGCTGATGAATGCTCTCAGAGATTGTCGAGTAGAAAACCGTTCGGCTGTCTGTTGTGATTGCAGGTTTTCGACGTCGAATCTTCCTCGTGTGACGTGCATTTTTCGCCTTCAAATGAATGTTTCCTGTCTATTTACAACGGTAGATTTCTTTAACTAAGCATTAAGCAAGAACTTTTCAGTTCTAATTTTGATTACATTTAAAATTTTCAAACAAGTATCAATCTTGTGATTTTCTTGCATGTTCTTTAAACTATAAAAAAACATTTCACTCACTACTAAAGCTTCATCCTTCATATCTAAACCGCAGAAGAGTTAACACCACTCTCAAAAATATAACGGTAATGAGTGCATAACGACAGCAGCTACCAACGACATTCAAAAGAGGAAAGTCGCAGGTGAAATAATGTCAAAACGCCGCGCAATGTTTCGGATTTGTAGATTTATGCCGTTAACACATTCGGCGATATTTCACGCACCCAGGAATAATTCCTCACAATTTAAATCAGCAGCCGCAGAGGATTTAACAAAGCAATGTCAAAGTCACGCATACAGTTATACGTGATTACATCTTTTAACAACAGCAACAACAATGAGAGAAAACAACCACAGTGCTTGTTGTTTGACAAAACTGTGAGCGGCATATTCCAAATGATGGTGATTTGTGCCGGCTTAAATGCCCACAGACACACTGGCATGAGTGCACACATACACATTACGTTGTCACACACACACACATATGTATTTTCGCTCACATAGAAATAGACATTCGTTTCGTTGGCAGTGCGCTAACTGAAAGAGCGTCACAATTGCGAAAAGAAAAATGAATGTTAAAATTAAAAGCGCAGGAAATGAAATTCTGTCCGTCATTTATAACGGTATATGTGGCGCAGTGTGTATGTGAGTCGCTACAAAACGTTTCCAAGTACAACTGTATGTGTTGTCTAAATGTTGGTTTGTAAGTAAAATCGAAGTTCAGCAGCCGAAGGGGTGCCACTGTTTCCTTGTTCACACTAAGCATTGCCTACATTTGGGAGCTTAGTACAAAACGACATGCGAATGACAAGCGTATGCTTTCTACACATACATATATACAATAACGGTGACTGTGTCATTTTGTTAGTTGCCTATTGCTAAGCGCCTTCACTTTCACTTTCACTCTCACTTACTCGCACTCACCAACATTGAACCTCTGCCGTCCGGTTCAGCCTACGACACAACAGCGCTATTCGCTTGTCATGCGGTTAGTGAATACTGACGCTTACCGAAAATCACCTGTGATTAATGCCGTTGCGAGATTTTGGTTTCGACATGAACATGCCACAAACAAGAGGCACACACACACACACACCGACAGACCATTCGACAATAAGAACCACTACATTGCGATGTAGAACGCGGTTATTATGCGTGGTAGTGAGAGCAATGTGGCGGCAACTTCAAATAAATAAAATGGAAATTGTTGCAGAACCAAATGCACGTGCTGGCCACATGGAATACGTAAGAAAAAACTAAGCAAAAGCGAAGAAAATAAGAAATTTGAATTTCGAAATATCATGCCGCCTGGGAATATGCCAAACTTATTTGCATAAAATGCCGTAGCGTGGCTGTCGAACGTCGGTCTGCGTTGGCTCATTTCTGTAGCATACATTTAGGCCCGCGTCGTTGTGTCCAGGTCACTCGTTGTTGTTTTTGCTGAGCCAGCGCGTGTAGTGAGTAGCGCTTCAATAAGCACACCAACTCACAGATGATTTTGCATTTTTTTCGCCTGCCTGCTACTCAATATGCGTATTCAGCTGGTACTGTTGTTGCTGTAGTTCCTACCTTGCTTTGTGCTGTCGTTTGTTAATGTGCGTGCGATTTGTTGTTCAATTTCGTATTCGTTTCGTGGCGCTGCACTATGCTTTTCGCTCAATTAGCATTTTCAAACATTGACACACTAATATTGCTTTTCCCGCCGCATATTTGTGTGGTTGTGGGTTCACTTTAGGTGTAACTGTTCAGGCGTATTCACCTTGTATGCTTCAACCGCAGCTCCGAAATGTATGCTATGGATTTTAAACGTGGGTTTTTGCGATATTTCAATTCATAAGCGGAGTGAGAAGTTGAAATAAATTAATAAATTTATTTTCTTTGAAAATTTTTGGAATTAAATAATGAAGTAGTTAAAAAAAAAAAACACAAGAAAAAACGTTAACTTAGGCTGCACCGAAGCTAAAATACCCTTCACAGGTGCATTTCTTTTAGTAACCATATGTTCAGTTTATATGGCAGCTATATGCTATATTAAGCCGATCTGAACAATTTCTTCGGAGATTACATTGTTGCCCTGTAAAATAACTTGTGCCAACTTTTGTGAAGATATATCGTCAAAGTTTTCCATACACGAACTTGATTCCGATCGTTCAGTTTGTATGGCTGCTATATGTTATAGTGGTCCGATATCGGCAGTTCCGACAAATGAGCAGCTTCTTGAGGAGTTAATGACGCTTGCAAAATTTCAAAACGATATCTTGAAAACTGAGGGGCTAGTTCGTATATATTAGTTTGTCAAAAAAGTCTTGCGGTATTTTTATTGAATTTTCAATTGTTCATAAATTTTTTTTTTTTTGATGACTCATGCCCAGCTCTTGACCGACGCTACGGCTGCCACTATGCCCATCTATTTCAACCAATTCAGCGATTTTATCGCAATTTTCGACGACAGGCCTTCCGGAGCGTGGCGCATCTTCGACCACCTCTGCACCAGAACGAAAACGTTGAAACCATCGTTGTGCGGTGGAAATGGAAACTGTATCGGGTCCATAAACTGCACAAATTTTATTGACGGCTTGATATGCATTTTTGCCTTTATCGTAGTAGTATTGTAAAATATGCCGTATTTTCTCTTTATTTTGCTTCATGTTTGCTATAACTCACGAAAGACTTAAAAGAAACGACAATCAATCAAACCCGTGTTAAACGTGAAATGAGCTTTCCAAAAAGGTATAGCATGACCCGATGCGACGAATAAAACTCGAACTACGCGCTCTCTTAACAACGTATAATGTATAATCAGACAGACGGACGGACAGATAGAGAGACGGACATGTCTAAATCGACTCAGCTCAACATACTAATCATTTATATACATATATACTTTATAGGGTCTCCGACGCTCAGGGTATAATAAAATTAATAATATCATTGCGAAATAGCAAACATATGGTTAATTTATTATTACATATAAACCAAGAAATAAATTGTCCTGAGCTACGTAAAAAATGTATTGAACGATGGGAACAGAAATAGTATAAATTGGTGTAATAATGTATATTTTACCTCTGGGATAGTTTGAGATCTTTTCGATACTCTTTTAATTAAGAATTAGTAGATTTTCTACTGTTGGGTAGTCGAAAAAGTTTTTTCGTATTTCTAAGCAAAATTTAACTGTTTTTTTTTTTTTTTTATATTTGTGATGAATTTTAATGAACAAAATATGTACCACTTTTTGCCATTTTTCCGCTGGATACATTATTCCATCAGTGTAAAACTTTTCTGGTTTCTCGGCGAAAAACTGCGACAAGCAATTTTGAAGCCCATTTTACTCTATTAAGGGAGTTCTGCATTGACCGAAACAAATGGTAATCTAATGGTGCAGAGTCAGGGCTATATGGTTGATGCATCAAAACTTCCCAGTTAAGCTCTTGAAGTTTTTTCCGAGTCATCAAAGGTGTAAGTGGTCTAACGTTGTGCTAATGGATGACGAAGCACTTTCTGTTGATCAGTTCTGATCGTTTTTTTCGATTGCTTGCTTTAATCTCATTAGTTGTTGACGGGCTGAAGCCGCTCATAGAGGATGATTTCTTTCTAATCCCACCAAACACTCAGCATAACTTTTCGAGGCATCAATCCTGGCTTTGCGAGCATTTATTGAGCTTCACGAACCTTGGATCACGATCCATTTCATCATTATTGTCGTATTTGAACCAACCAGAAGTGGTTGGATTTCATTTCGTTTCAGCAAAGAATCGCAGATTTTCAATCGGTCCATTAAAATTTTCACAGAAAAATCGGTGTGGTACAAACATCAAGCTTGTCTTGCTGATCAATTTTTTCCATAATTTCGTAGACTTTTTCAACGAAAGTCGACCAGAGCGAAGTGCATCTTTCGCATCAAATTTTCTGAGTGAAAGCGAGCGAACCATTGTTGAGCTACACCAGCTGATATAGCATCGTCTCCGTAAACTTCACAAATTTCATTGGTGGCTTGTTTTCTAAATATGTATAGCGAATTTTTTCGTTATTTTTACTCATTTTTGAACAGTTGAACATTTTTTTTTTTCAACTTTCCAAAATAATTTTTTTTTGGTTAAATGAAGCTTGAAATCTCATCTTTCTAACACTATACATATGGCATGACATAATTTAATTGGTAGTACTGGAGATATACGACATAATACGAAAAGACTTGTATCGTTTTTTTTATACTCTCGCAACAAAGTTGCTAAAGAGAGTATTATAGTTTTGTTCACATAACGGTTGTTTGTAAGTCCTAAAACTGAAAGAATTAGATATAGGGTTATATATACCAAAGTGATCAGGGTGACGAGTAGAGTTGAAATCCGGAAGTCTGTCTGTCCGTCCGTCCGTCCGTGCAAGCTGTAACTTGAGTAAAAATTGAGATATCATGATGAAACTTGGTACACGTATTTCTTTTCTCTATAAGAAGGTTAAGTTCGAAGATGGGTAAAATCAGCCTACTGCCACGCCCTCAAAATGGCGAAAACCGAAAACTTATAAAGTGTCATAACTAAGCCATAAATAAAGATATTAAAATGAAATTTTTCACAAGAGAGGGGGCATATTTGGACGTAATTTGTTTGGAAAAGTGGGCGTGGCCTCGTTCCCTACTAAGTTTTTTGTAGATATCTCGAGAACTACTATAGCTATGTCAACCAAACTATATAGAGTCGTTTCTTTTAGGCATTTCCATATACAGTTCAATGGAGGAAATCGGATAATAACCACGCCCACCTCCCATACAAAGGTTATGTTGAAAATCACTAACAGTGTGTTAACCGACTAACAAAAAACGTCAGAAACACTAAATTTTACGAAAGAAATGTCAGAAGGAAGCTGCATCCAGGCGTTTTTTTTTAATTGAAAATGGGCGTGGCGTCGCCCACTTATGGACCAAAACCCTATCTCAGGAAGTACTCTACCGATTTCAATGAAATTCTGTATATATTATTTTCATAACACCATGATGACATGTACCAAATATGGGTGAAATCGGTTCACAACCACGCTTGAAATCTCGATTATCACTTTATCATGCTTAGCCCTTACTTACTTGTTTTATATAACATAGCTAAAAAACAAATTAAGGATATTAACGAAGCAAGGTCTAGAATTAGAAAATTCCTATTGTGACTGCTCAGTACTTTGTTGGTCTAAATTTACAGTGTAAGCTCTAAGAGGCTGAGCCTTGCCTTGTATTGAATTTCTCCGTACTACAACACAAATTTTGCAATAAAATGCTAGACTTAAATAAAAAATCTAAAATATGTCAGCCTGTGATAAATTGACACAGGGCAGATGAAAAAACTCGTTGGTTTGGAGCAGCGAAGTTTAGGCTGAGCACGATCCACTCTTGGACCACAAACGCACGTCATTAAAACAAAATAGAATTTGAATTACGGAGAAAAAATAAACACATCCAATCACTGTGGAAAATTTTTCTTTTTTATGCAAATCGGTCGATACATAAGGAATGAGCTTCTAAGCTTTATGGTTTCTACTAAATCTTCAATAATATTTTGTAAGCTGGAATTTTTTGCAATTTCCAAGCCGTACCTGACATCTTGGGGGCATTTAAAGTGTGGAAGCTTGTTAATTTTTTCTGTTTTGCTGATTTGTTGGCTTCGCCTCAGTTTCTTGTATTGCTGATGAATATTTTGAATCTGTTGTAGCCCAATCTATTTTCGCCTGCTGTTTATTCACAGTTATTGCTATTTACTTGGATATTCACTTCAGTATGAAATTTAGCATACAGTTAGCTTTTCTTTGCAACATTACTCTCATCATCAAGTCTGTTGCCCTCACTACTGTCATGGATCTGCCATAGCAAACCAACTACAGTTTCACCTATTTTTTATTACTTCGCTTATTTTTTGTTGTTGGTTTTCTTACATTTTTTTAGTTTTTCCCTTAACTTTTGTTTCTGTATTCTTTCTATGCTCGGTTTATTGTATAACGCTTTTTATTTGAATCTTATGTCTGCTGCTTTCAAATATTCTGCTATTCGCCTCAATATTTTGAAAGCCGAACCGAGTGTTTTTATTTAAATTCAACTCATATCCCAGCGATTTGAAGTATGCCGGTTTATATTTAGATTATTTCAGCTTCACAACTCGCATTCGTACGGTTCATTTGCAGGCAGTTTTGCTTACAAAAGATGTGGTCTCCTCTCTACCGCCGTCTCTTGTACTCTTCATCTCTTACTCTGTATTAACAGTCTCTCACCTTCGTAGTTGCTTTTTAACTGTAAACTTTAAAAGTTTACGTATTTTTCATGAATTCCTCACAGCAGTCAATTTGCCTTTAACAACTGCCTGCCTCTCCCTTTTTCACCTTCCTCTCGAATTTTAATAATACCGTCGGGTGAGTGAGTCAGTCATTGGCCTTCTCGTGGTTGCATAAAATTTTACTAACTTGTGCCTGGAGTCTCGATTTACGATTGTCTTGCTGCTTATGTATCTTTTTATCTTCAGTCTTCGAGTTCCCTTTGTTTTATGCCAAGGCGACAAGTAGGTTATCATAGCCCCTCCTTACTTATTATGGATTATATTTATGTTGTGAGGTGCTTTAAAGACAAGTGTCTGTTGTTGTTCAAGAGAACTGCGCTCACTTCGCTTTCTTTCACGCTTCACACCTAATTCTGTTTTTGTCTTCCTTTTTACACGACCGCTCCACATGCTGACCCATAATCATCAGCAGACATCACTCCTGGGTGTCTTTTCTAGCAGGCGCTTTCCCGAAAATACTCACTTCCTGTTTATTATTTGTTTTTGCTGTATGCGAAGTATATATTTACGTATATTTGTTTGTTTTTTGTTTTTAGTATAGGCATAAAATTTGGATGACGAATGGCAATGTAAGTGTATGCCCTCTCTCGTCTGCTTTTCGTTTTTATCTCTTCTTAATGACATTCAAAATTCATATTTCATTCTCAACAAAAACGAATTCTGCAGATTTACGAGTTCACATTTGGCTCGTTAGTTTACCTAATGATGCTATAATGATGTGTTATGAAAATTCAATTGTCAAATAATAGTGCGAGTCTTGAGATTAGCCTCACGGAAAAAGATATAGAATTAAAAGAAAATGAAAGTGATAAGTCATTTAGAGAAATTAGGCTAAGTGATAAAACAAGTTTAGTTTTTAGGTATATGTTAGGTAAGCAAGCTTTAAATCCAGATTAAATGGAGTGGAATTATAGGAGAAGATTGTGATTAGCAAAGGTTCTTTAGTTGGCTTGAGTAGCTACTCTATTTGCTCAATATTCAACCAGAAATAACATCAAGATCACCGAAAGCTCAAAAACCTGCAATTACTGTCGAAGCATATAATTAAATCCTAGGTACTGATCGTATATTGCCTTTTCTCATTTACATATATGGCTCGTTGATTACTCAATACATCCACCAAGGGTTTTTTTTATCGGAGCGAGAAAAGTTATGAACCGACATGCTTTGACTGACAACTGTCAAAATTAATTACTGAGTAAACACATCTGCACAGAAGTTTACTATGGTGCTGTTTAGATCGCACTACTCTTCCTCACTTAATAAGTTTGCTTGACACTTTAAATCAACAATGCGAAATTTCTAAAGATAATGCTTTGCTCAAGCAAAGGTCGAACAAACATTGTTTTTTATTTATTCAGTTACAAAACTGCAGCTTGTTTTCAGATAGTTCTTCCAGAATGGAGTGTTGTTGAGAGAAGTTAGTCCGCTTCGAACTACATTCTCAAATTTATTCTTTATCCTCGTCACAATTTTATATGTTCTGAGTGGACACTGTGCAATTAGCTCAAACGTGGTGTGGCTCAGTGGCGTAGCTACCACTCCAAGGATGTTTTGCTGCCCCCCTTTATACTTCGATATTAAGTATGTAAAATTTAGGAACTAGAAGTCACGCAAATTTTTGAGGAAATTGATAGTAAATTTACTATACATCTTATTAAAAGCCATAGAAACTCATTATTATCAAGAGACTTCGAAAGAAGCCAAATATGTCTGGGGTAATATCTGAAGATGCTGGTTTCAATTCAGAAGAAGAAATGCGACGCTGGAGAATCCAGAAATTCTGGATAAGCTATCAATGGAAATATCCAGCCGTTTCACAAATTTGGAAAAGCTTGATGACCGTTTTGGTTCTCTTTGTGATTTTGAATAAATTATAGAATTAACCAGAGACTCATACAATGATAAAATCGTCGAAATTAAAAAACAATGCCAGCAACTTGCCGAAACCTATCCAGATGACTTGGATAACGAAGATTTATACCGTGACATCCAAGACGTCCTACTTTTATTAAAGAGAGCGAGGAAAAACGAAGAACAAATTGGATTTTCGCCAGAAAATGCCTACAAGACGTTAGAGACAGCCTTAAGAATAGTACTCACTATACCTGTATCAGTTGGATTTTGTGAAAGATCTTTTAGCAAACTTAAATTGATCAAATCATACTTGAGATCGACCATGAGTCAGAGTAGACTGTTCAATCTTGCGATGCTCTTAATAGAATGTGAAACTGCTTCAACTTTAAATTACAATGATATGATATACTCGTATTATGTGATTTTGTAGCGACCAAAGCTAGAAAACTACATCTTTAAGTTCTATCAATATTTTTAAGAAAGATATAATCCAAAGGATATAAGACAAATTCAAAGACTGAAGTGTATTCGATTAAAAATTAATATTTTTCATTGTTATTCAAATTATTACATTGTGAGTGTACAACTCTTTATCTTTTATAATAAATTTGGCAAGAAAATTCGTTGAAGTATTTTTATGAATATTAAGAAACAGCGGCACTCCCACTCTAAATCGCACTGTAGTTTGGAGATTCTTTCGTTCAGACATTAATAATCCTAATTAATTATATAAACAGTGCCATCATCCTAATTCGTTTGAACTCTTACCAATTCACTAATAGCTCTAAAATATTAAATCAGAAACTGATTTTTCCGACTTTACTATAGTCACCTCGGTATTTTTAACAGGAGGTTAGTAAGAAATTAAGAAATTTTGGTAATAAAATATTAAAAACAGTGGGTTGTAGTTTCACATCTGAAATTAGCGTATGGTTTTTTTATTCTAAAGTAAAAAGGTTGAATTTGATTCTGTCTTTAATCATCGCACCGTTAGATCGAGGGTAGAGTGACAGCAAAATTTAACATCAAGTTCGTTTTCCAACTGCCAGACCACTGCAATGTTTTGCGTTTAAGAATAAGCTAGCCTGATAAGACACCACCCTTTAAATATACTCCGACAGGAATATATAATACATACCTCTGGCTACTTGTAGATATTTAATAGACAAACGTGTTATGGATATAGTGGGCGGAGACAATCCCTAATTTACTCGACAGGTAGACAATAGTGTCATGAATAGAAGGGGAAGAAGGAGTACAGACTTGACTTTTTTTGTCAAAAACCTTAAGGTTTTAGGTATGACATTCGACCGCCTGAGCTTCTTGACTCCTCACATGACCGCGAATATTGCAGTACAGAGCCGCAACAAAATCGTCAAGTCGCTAGCCGGCAGCATCTGGGGAAAATGCAAAGAAACGCTGTTGTCAACATACAAGGTAGTCGGCCGGCCGGTCCTTGTCGACAACATAAAATCGTATAAGGACTTCCAACGCAATAAATTTTAGGCATGCATTTTAGGCATGCACCATTAGCACCTTCGCTGACTCCCTCTCAGTCAATGGCGTATTTGGAGTCAAACCACCACCCATTGCGGAGGACGAGCTTGAGTTGCGGTGATAATCGAGAGGGAGCTCTGCACAGATTCGTTCTGGATACTGTATCATATCAAACATATATCCTGCTTGCAACGAGCACCCGCATGACGCTAACCACCTCTTCGTATGCCCTTCTAACCCTACACATCTGGCCCCACTCTTTCTACAGTCCGACTCCGTTGAAGCAGCACGTTTCCTGGACCCACCGTTTTATAACCTCGATAACACGTTATCTAATCCTTATTATCCTAACGGGGATAGGTAATCGTTACAACAATAATTATTACAATTTAAAATAATAACATAAGAACTATGTGCTGAGTGCAACAGGTTGGATCTGCCAGCAGACTTGGTGTACCACAATGGATATAGTAGAAGCTGCATGCAAGTAAAAGATAAAGTGCTATAGAACTTCTATATGAATGCAAGGCTTTGTATACGAAAACAATCGCAACTTTCAGTCAGTGGTTCCTAAGCGTTGTCGTCCAAATTACACATATACAAATTTTTCTCTTAATTAACTAGTTCAGGAACACAGGGTGGTACAGAAATGTGAGGGTATTTTTGTCCTAGTGGTTTCATAACTGGCCTCCTAAAGGCTTAGGTGCGTCATAAAACGCCCATCTTACCTACCAACCAAGATCCAGGAGATTTAAAATTTTCAACATAAGCATGCCTCATTGACCTTTTAAAAATTACAGTTCATAGTAGACAATTAAAGCAGAGTCTAGTTAGAACTGAATCCTTTTCTTATGCCTCTATCTGTTACCAGTCGTCTAAACGAAAAAGTTACAAAACTTTCGACAGTGTCTGTGCACAGAGTCCTATAAGGAAACCTTTTTGGCAAACGGTTATGTAGAAAAGATTTTGTTATATCATTTGTATAAGTTCGCCCCGGACTAGCAGAACAAAAAATGCTTATTCGCGCTTTTTAATACACATCTTCTAAAAGAGGCTCCAGACCCAATAGATTCATATCAATGCTTAATTCCAATTTTCCATACACCTGTTATAAGTCTCAAGAGCGGATGTTATTTCTATTTGTATCGGCTCATTTATGTAACGCCATTATATAGGCCTCGACGACATATTCATAAACCCACCTCTCAGAACCTGTTATGCTGAGTTTTCTCAGTAACGTTGTCAAGTACTATGTGATAACTACTAGACGTCTTTTTACAACAGCACGCAAGCTCTTGATATCCAAATTGATACCCAAATTGTTACCTAAAACGATAACCAAAATGTCTTCAAGCCATTCAGAAGTGGTGTTGAGACCTTTTGTTATCCTTCTGATGCTAATACGACAACTTTTAATTATTGTTCTTTAACTTTTTTGATATTATTATTAATGAATGGTGACCGAGCAATTCGCATGAGCAAGTTTTCGTAGAATTTACAACTCCTACTGAATCTTGTGTGGTTCATTCCAATATTTGTGTTGGTGGAAAAGCAGTCTTCTCAAAATATTTCTCAAAGATTTTCATAGCAAAAATTTCATCGCAAAGGCAAAAGTTTCAACAAAACCCGTTGTTAAATTTTTTTTGCTGTGGTGAAACTTTTCGTATCGTAAACAATTGACAAACAAACATTTACTGTCGTATGGAAATCAAATTTCACATGAACTCGAAAAACAACAATCTAATAAGTATTACAGAATGCGCCGAAATGTAGGCAATAGCTTTCACAAAATTAGGGGATTTTAAAATTTTGCACATAATTAGCGTTGTGTCAACGTTAAGTATTAAAAAATTTAATATTTTTTGTAAATGGTCGCAAAGATGAGCAACAATTTTCTAGGTTATCTTTTTTATAAAGTTTAAAGCATACATTTAGGAAGGAAATAATATAAGCAGTATTAGCACGATAAAGTAGACTCTTTGAGCGAGCTGTCTATTCTTCAGCACATTATAGAAAGAAAGAAATCTAATAATTATTTAAGAAGACATAAATGAAAAGCAATTAAATGGCTGAGTAGTAAATACGAGCGCTTCTTCTTCAATATTACCGTCTTATTACACCTTGAACCCTAAACCAACCGATTTTATGTGCTGCGCGTTAAAACCAATGCCTACGAACTTATTGAATATGTAAAGCAAAGGACTAACGCGTTTCTAGTATTAATGCTCGTACATATTCTCAGCGCGCCGCTGCTCTCTTTAACGAAAGCACGCCTCATTTAATGTACGCTTTCGACCGATAGCGTAAAAATAATCGTATTTCTTCACCTTCAACTGTATGTGTGGCCATAAAATGCTAAAATATCTACGCACAAATATCACACACACACACACACATACGTATATGCATGCGTGTGTTGTGGGTGTTGGCTGGCAGTGCTGATAGCGTTCATGGCCAGCAGCAGCCGTCGTCGCCGCAATGAATACGCCACCATTGAAGCTAATATCTACAATTGAAGCGTACAAGGTCGTGTATTGAATATGTATGTGTGTGTATATTTAAAGGAGTGTGCGTGTGTGTTACTGCTTGTGCGTTGGTGTTTGTACAAAGGTCTTCCCACGCCGTTGTCAATAAGCTGCAAATAGTACTGTGGCATACCAATAGGCGCATGCATGCGAACTCACCCCACATTCATCCATAAATGCAATAGTGTATATCGTTAGAAGAGCATGAGATGCTCTCGACAGCCACTAGGGCATATACTCGTTCAGACATTCATGCAGTCACACTTACACAGACACACATAAGCACTCAATCGTGCGTTCACTCACTCATTCATTTATTCATTTGGGTACATATTAATTGTATATATGTGTGTTTGTCTATGCGTAGCAATTTCGCTCTGGTATTGGTGTTTGTATTGCAAGTAATGGTGTCTACGTGTGAATAGCGCTTGGAAATATTATATATTTACGTGCCGCAACCTTAACTTCAGCACTGTCAAATGAGCTGTAGATGCCATCAACTTCGCCGCCCCCACTGTAAGCACATAAATTTCAGCACTAATTTACGCTTTACCTTCAATGGCGAACGGTTGATACTAATGCGTATATAAAAGGAAAATTACAATGAATATAAAGAGGCCGCATACTTAATGTCGCACCGGCTGGTGGCAAGAACAACAACACTGAAAAACAAGAAGACACGTTAACTACAGCTGCACCGAAGCTTTGATATAACTCGCAGGTATTTCTCTAAACGCTGAGAGGGGTTAAGAGTATATTTGTCTTGATTTTGATCAGTCTCTTTTTCGGAGATTATATGGCTGCTTTACCCATATTTCTTGAAAACAACTCGTCTATTGGAAAAGTTGTTCATACAAGGACTTGAGTTGAATCGATGAATTTGTAAGGCAGCTATACCCAAGATGCGACCGATCTGCAGAAAGTTTTCGAAGATTGCTGCTTCTCCTGGGTTATTAAGCCAGGTTAACTAACATGAAAATATTTCGTCAAATAAAGTGTTTTCCAAATAGAGACTTGATTTGAATCGCTCAGCTTGTGTGACAGCTTAATGCTACAGTAAAGCCATATTGGCAATTTCAACAAGTTATAAGTTTCTTGTGAAGAATTTGACTTGCGTAAACTTTCAGCTAGGGAACTTAAATTTTGAAGACTACACAGACTCAGTTCTCAACACCAACTATTTATACATAAATAATCTATAACACCACCGACGCTTGATATTGTTTCCTTCAGTGTATAACAATAAACATTTTAAAGGCCATAAAATGAACCAACAATCAAATCAAATATGCGCCTGTCTGTCTGTGTGTGTGGGTAATCACTTTTATTTGACAACACTTAAATGGCCAAATGACACGCAAATTCGCCCGCAAACATCAAAACCCATGCCCTTCGAATGATTATCAATGCGAATGCTACAAAAGTGCGCAAATAAAGCACAACAAATTAGTGCAGTAAACAAGTGGTACATGCAGTGACCGTAAGCGCAATGGCACAATAAAAGCAACAAAGCAGCGAAAGTAGTCACGCAAAAAGTGCCCATAAAATCAGTTTACAAACAGAAAAAAAGTAAGGAAGAGCTGAGTTCTGGTGTAATCGAACATCTTATGCTAGGTATATGAGGGCTAGGAGTGTCATGACCCGATTCAATCCATTTGTAGCACACAGACACACTACTAACGTGAAACGACTCTCTCTGAATTTAACTTATTTATCCCAGGCAATGACCGATATTTCCGGTAAAAAGTCGACTATTAGCACTGGGTCCATATATTCGGTGTTTAGGGGCAGAAACAGTTTTGTTTGGATTTGAAAAATTTTTGGTCACAAGGTGGCATCCACGAATTCGTGCTTCATTTTTGTCAAGGACTAAGCTTCATAAAGATATTTTAATTTTAACTCGAATTACAGCCTTAATGGATGGTGACCCGTACAGACAGTCACCCGGATTTAAACACTTCTTATCATCCCGATGGGAGCCTGCTTTAGAGGCTTAAAAATTGTTTTTTTTTAGGCATTTTTTGGGAAAGAAAGAATTAACTGATTAAATTGAAATTTTTAAGGTATACAATTATATGTTTAAACATCATTCATAATTTTTTTGGATTCAACATCTTTGATATTCTGCCTTATGAAGCAATTGTCCGATGCATCTCGCATGTGCTTTTGTCGGACGGCGGGCAGGATGCAGGTCGCAATTTATGTCGGAAACAAAAAATTCAAAGAGATTCACATTTTTTAATAACTTATCTTCTAGTTAAACTAAAAAAATTTAAAAAAGTGTAAAATTTTACTTTTT
>NW_017534852.1:746659-761257 GCF_001853355.1 Bactrocera latifrons
CAAAGATAATAAACTTTGCCCCAATCCATCCGATTTTGTTTTTTTTTTATCCTGCCCGCCAATTAAAAAAATTGTAAAAATTAAAAACCGAGAAATCGCTTTGTACCCAAGCGCTCATATATCTGCTAGACGCTCGGTCACTATTTCCTTTCTAGTTTCGAAAATCTTTCGAGTACCCATCTATAACTTTGGGGACTTATTCTTAGATTATTTCTAAAGAGATTTAAGCAAAAAAAAACAAAAAAGAAAATCGATTTTTTGAAGCTTTTAAAGCAGCCTCCCCCCCTTAAATATACATAACCCTATATCTATCTATCCCGATTAATTTTATGTGCTACATACAACCTTTAGGTGAACAAAAGTATTATCCTCTGCAGCAACATATTTCAAGAGTATAAAAATTCATGAATTGAGAGCAAATGGGAAACTTATCACCAGTATTATGATATTTAAAAGAAGTGTATTAATAGCGCATCTGTAAATATTCTGTCTAGTAAAAAGAAATATATTAGTTTTGCACTGGATTCGAAGTTTTATGTATCATAGTTAACACTAAGTTAAGCATTGTTTTGTGCGATACTGTTTGTATCATGTTGAAGCCATTCATAAGCCACTTTTATAGAAACTCTTTTGCCTGTTGATAAAAACCCACAACCGCCGATTTTCATAAGTTTTTCTTAACGCGAATTTTTCACCAAAAAACCATTTTCCATAGATAGCAGACAGGTCCGTACTATCTGTTAGAAGCACAAAACTCTTTCAATCAAGCTCCCGGAACTTTTTCGGCTAGTCAGTATCGGGATGTATGTATATCCTGTGCTTTCTTCTGATAAAACACATTCCACTTATTGGCCAAAGCTGGCCACTTCTGCGTAATTGTTCTTACTATCTAACTATTGGCAATACATATTCACATAAAGAGAGGAAAACGACAGATAGATATTTAGATATATTCCCGTAAATCCCATCCAAAATATAGTAAAACATTTTGATCGTCACTCCTGACACTTTGTCTATGATAATATTTGCTTGACCTTGTAGTAAGTAGTTTGAGAAGTGCTTCGATTATGTTAAGTAGAAATAATGATTTTAATAAATATTCCTATGTGGACATCGGATTCGCGAGGCTCTTTTGTGTTAACCGACATGACACTCATACATCATACATGGAGCCCTTTTCTATACTCAACCTCACTTAAGTGGTTCCACACGATTACAACTGCAATTCGTAGCTCCTGGGCTATTGAAAATTTGTTTACACGGCACAGTTTCACCACATTTGGAATGATTTCCACTATTTTATAGATATTTCCGTGCTCCAAAAGTGAAACCTGGCAGTAGAATTACTGGGACGGAGATAGATTTGAGTTCTTTAATAAATTTGCTGATTATATAAGTATTTACAAATTTGCTATCGACAAAATATTTATAAATTATTTATATAGAATTCACACTTTTTAAAAGGCTTTACAGAACCGTATATCCATATTGTATATCCTTTTATACTAACAAATTTTTTCTCTTTTTTTCAGGTAAGCACCACTTCAGCATTTTTATTCTATGTCGTTATTACGTATATATGACAAGTTTGTAAGTACTCATTGCTGTATCGATAATTGTTTTATTAACATTGCTTTCTGGCTCAATTTTAAACAAAACTTTATAGGTGTGATATAAAAGATTTGAACCGATTCCACTTAACTTCGGTACAATATCGTGATATTTCGAGCGTAAAATATTTTTTGTAATAAACTGCAGTGTGCTAAGGAAATACCACTTGACTTCTGTAAATTATACACCTAGACCTGTATATATATATCCTTTGACCGATATGTGTCTGTTTCCATATAAATCGAAAAGACAGCCTTTGTCAATTTGGACATAGTTAGGCTGTTGGATAGTTAGGGATATATGAATATTAAGCTCCTATTGATGTACTATATTTCATAATGCAAATTTATTTTTACAGCAGATCGCTCTGTATATTTCAGAAAATATATTTCCTTCAGTTTATTAAGAAAACTCAAATGTACATAAAGCGCAAAGTCCAACAACAGGAGGCATATCATTACATTCATCAAATTATAATAGTTAAATTGAAAATCTACTAAATTGCTAAGCTCTGTATTCGAAGGTACAAGATGAAGCGATAACAACTCTTTATTGAAAGCAGCATACCCTTCATCCGCCAGAGAGGCTGTATTCTAATGATGTATTTCTTTTTTTATTAATATTCTAATTGTATTTTTCCATTTTAGTTAGAGTCAACAATAGGACATATTATTTTTTCAACCCTTGAGACCAATAGTTGCTTTCACACTGTTACATCTGAGGATTATACACCCATTGAGGCGACCTATAATAATCGTTGAAATACATACCTAAAAAACTTTGAAATCATTATACGATAATATAGTACTCCTAATCTTAGGTGATGGAGGTACGTCGTTACTAAAGAGAAAGTTCTATAAATTTCACATCACAGGTTCATATCTATAATTCGCTTTTCGAAAGACGACTTTAATTACTAACGGTTAAACTCATCCTCAATACTTTTTGTTTATTCCAAGTGCGTTTAAGACCAGCCGTAATTTCGGTACGTAAAATTGTGGAGAGTTCCTAATTTATGGCTATTACTAGTCAAGTGGTTGCCAGGACCTGAGTGAGTGGCACATTTCTTTGAAGGCAGAAAATATTTCGATTTGTTCAATGGCGATAACCAAACCTATTATTTTGTGATTCAATATTGAGCTTAAACACAGCCATATTTTAGACGGCTGAATATGCTGCAAAGTTCAAGCTGGCTGAGAAAAGACTCTTTGAATTCTCAAATCAACAGGATGTAAGTTTCAATGCAGAGGTTCCTTACTTTTGTAAAGAAGAAACTTCAAATATAATAGGGAATTTTCATTATCATTCGAAAGAACATTCTTTATCATTTATTTTTTAAGACTACCTTTTTCAAATGTTGATCGCGGCTACGTCTCAGACGGTCCAACCGTTGAGTCCAAATATCGATGATTTGGTCAAGCATTTCTACTTGTAACTGGCGGCTGACACGCGTGATATTTTGCTCAGAAGCCTGAATCGATGTGACATTGTCCGCATAGACTTAAAACTTTCCATATAATTACAGAAAAAAGTGTAACGGTAACGATATCACACGTTCTTGGTGACCAACCGGCCGACCCCAAAGTGAAATTATATGTTTACCGAAGCTTTCGCTCAATAAATCCATTGATTGATATTATGTGTGGCAAATGTTGCCGTCTGTTGAAATTAAAAGGCGTCAAAATCACGAGCTTTAATTTCAAGCAACAAACAGTCGGTTATCACGGCATGATAATGGTCGCCATTGATGATTACATTCTCACCGGAATCACAGAAATCTGGACCGGTGAATCCACATTCGCACAAATCTCACCGAACCGTGGTTTTTTCTGGATGAAATGGCAGATCTTGAATTTCTTCAAGTTATTCCTCGTCCTAAATGTGGTAATTTTGCTTGCTTTCATACCATTGCCAGAAATCGGCCCCATTGCTTAACAAAAGTTGGCTCGAAACATTGGATCTTCTTCGAACTTTGTAAGAGCCTATAGAGCGAAACGATGCCGCTTGGGTGTATAATTTACAGAAAGTAAATTTTCATAATAAAGCTTAACGATTTGTAAGCGTTGTTCAGGCGTATGTCTTTATGGCCTGAACAATATATTCTTAAATTGTAGCGGTGAATTCAAAAATAACCCATGCCGAATTTCATGATATAAATTTGCCGAACAGAAAAGTTTTTCAAACAAGGATTCGGTGATGATCGAACAGTTTCTATGGCTGTTATAATCTTGAGCAGCCTTTCCAACAAATGAGCCGATTCTGGGAGAGATGAAACAATTTGCGAGTTATCAGATCAGTGTCTCAAAAATTGAGGGAGTAGTTTGTGTATATAGACACAGACAGGCGGAGTTGTTTAAGTCGACTCAGCTCGGAACGTTGATCCTTTTATAGTAGGTCTCCGACAATTCCTTTTTTGCATCACAAAACTCTTGGTAAACCTAAAACATCCTGTTCGGGATATAAAAAATCTAATACTGAAACGAAGTAACTTTATAGCAACCTGTTATTATATCAGCAGTGTTCGTCTTAAATACAAAATTTTAAATGAAATGAGACTTTCTCTTAAGTAAAGCAACTTTTAAAATGGTCGGTATAATTTTATTTTAGTGCTCTCTCTCTCTCTCTCTTTTATTTTAAATCAATATAGTATATGTGTGTCTTTAAGTCACTTGATACGCATTATTTCATTCCACATCAAAACGTTCACTTTCGTAATGCAATTATAAACCTATTTCATTTCAAAAAACCACAAAAGTTATTATCCGATTCGATACGGCTTGGCGAAGTAATTGCATTAAACACACACATCTTTTGTTGACAATTTCTATTTTACACTTATCCAGCGCAGAATAGCATCCACACACGCAGCATTAGTGTGGCCTTGCGCCGTCACAAGCAATTATGCCAGTCAAACTGCGCCGCCCACTGTCCACCGCCCACCGCCAGGCAACAATGAAACTGTTTTCCTTTTGCTTTTGTTTGCATAAATTAAATTTCGGTGCGGCAACAAGTTTTTGTGTGGGCGCGACTTTTTCACAGCATTATAACCGCAAATGCTTGCATGTATGTGTGTGACGCACACATACACACTCGCAGATAAGTATAGAGAAATTTTGCGTTCATTCATTGAAAAGTTTTCATTATGCCGAGGTCTAGAGAGAAATTGAGCGTTCGAAATTTTTACTCTTTGCTTACTGTTTGTTGGCGTTGTTGTTGGCTTTTATAACTTTCTGCTTTTGTGTCGTGCGCTTTTTCCACACATTTATTGCATTTTACATTTGCTTTACTGATAAAATATGTATATTATGCGCATATGTGTGCATTTATTGCAGCATTTTGCATTTGTGTGCGTGAGTGAATAAATGTATGTGTGCGTGTTTTTATAGTTTGCATATTCGACGATAAATTATTGCGAAATTGAATTTGGCACATTTGCTCAAAAAGTTTTACGAAATCAAACTAGTGTTTCGAACACTGCAATTGTTGCCCTATCGTAGCGAATTTGTCAAATGGTGCATACATGCATCTATATACACGAGTGTTTTATTGTTGCTATTTGTCAACAAAAAGTGTTTTAAGTCGCAATAGTTTGCAGATCCGCATATAATACAATTAGTCAAATAAATAAGTGATTTTGAAATTTCCGCAACGAAATTATGTACCGTAACAAAATAACGTCACGGTGGAAGACCGGCACCATAAGGACAGCTAAATGAATTTGTATAAATTGTTTTCTTTTTTTTTGAGGTTTCATTGTGAAAACTGGATGTTGAATATTAAAGTAAAGCACTAGGGTTGCCACCTGTTTGAAGAATTTAAGTGCTTATAATTTATAGGGGTATCAGAAAACAAAAATTTGTTTCAAAAATAAAAAAACGAAGATATTTAAAAAATTCGAAAAAAATTGCATAGTTGCCACCTTTTAGGTATTTTTATAAATAAATAATTATAAGATAGTGGAATTCTTTCAAATAGATGAAGAAGGTTAAAAAAATTAGAGATTTGGAGCAAATCAATATCGGTAACTAAATATGTATATACAAGGAAATCGACTTTATACCTAATTATAAGATAGTGGAATGCTACCAGTTCTAAATGTATTTGCAAATGTCATAGAGTGACTTAAGAAATTTGGAAAACATTTCAGAAGAGTTGCCACCTGTATGAAATTTTTAAATGTAAATAATTGTTAAGATATTAGCGTATTACCAGATATATATGAAATAGAAAATATTAAAACTTAATATTGAAAATTTTTGAACGGGGTTACCAACTATTTAAGAAATAATTTACAACAAAAGTAATAAAACAAAAGAATTATTTCAATACATATCGGAAAATGTAAGACATTACAATTTATACGACAAGCAAAGTACAACTATAAGATTATGACTCTGAAGTGACTCGAAAAATTCGAAAATAAAATATGAGAGTTGCCACCTATTTGTTTTGTCCTGAGTTGCTAGAATTGATGAGATAATTTTATAATTGGAGCTAAGAGTAAGTTATCAAAGTGAAAATTTTTAAAAATTTTAAAAATTCTGATCAGCGTTGCCATCTAATTAAAATATAATTTAACATAAAATAATAATTAGTTTCACAATATTTTAGTTATTAACAAAATACGATATAGGAACTATTCTTCAAAGGAGGGTTGCCACCTTTTAAAAGTTTTAAGCATGCAAGTACTTAATATAATATAAATTAAACATTTCAATATGCGTAATCCCTAAAGAGTTCTTGACATATTGGCAACGTAAATAAAGTAAGTAATATGGAGAAATTGACATATGTATTTTAAAGAAGATAGCCGTATTAAATTTTAAATTAAAGCTGCCAACTGTTCAGTAGATATATAATATTAAATATGACAATTTGATTTTAATAGAATTATTTCCTAAAATTATTATAATAAGAATATCAAACTGCAGATATTCGATTAAAAAGTACATCTGAAAAGAGTTACCAGCTCTTTAAAAAATACTTCTTCAATGAAATTAATAAGAAATCACAAAATTTTTAAAACTTAAGTAAGAAAATATTTGTGTTGAAAAAAGTTCACAGATAAAAATTTTCTGAAAAGGGTTGCCAACTATTTAAAAAAGATTTTATATAAGAAAATTCATAAAATAAAGTCACAAAATTATTACAACAAAAGTAAGACTCTAATAATATTGAAAAAGGCTGACAGCTTAAGATATTTCTAAAAAGAGTTACCATCCGCTTAAACAGTTTCATGCAATTGAAATGAATGAAGCAAATTATTGCAATGTGAGTTTCCAGTTAGACAAGTTTAAGGAAGCCTTTAGTTAATACTATTTGTGAATAGAGTTGCATCTGTTTAAACATATTTTAATGAGGGTATATAAAACATAACGTTATCAGATCAAAGCATTGCATATTTGAAGCTATAATACAATATTTTCTATTTTTTTTTTTCCTAAAGATTCATCAAGTCAAGCTTTCAGTTTCTCTTTTTCAAATTTTTTGGCGTTCTTTTGACTTTCACGCCAAAAGCAATATTCTTAGAACGTGCAAATAACTCTTCAGAACTAAAAAAAAAAAATCCACGTCACTTGGCAACCCGATCCAGCGTCTACTGATGTAAGTACTTGGTTAATTCATACTTTATTCCTGTTTTATGACCAAAACCCTGATATATTTAGGTCTTCTTCTCTGTAACGGTGTTCTTAGTGCTGCTAGCTCGGAAAATCTCTGCACAAGAAACTAAACACATGTAGTACTTGAGAACTACGACAGCTGCGATTCACACAGCACTTTTAACTGAATTTTATTCATAAATTGAGAAAAAATCGGACGGCTATTTCGGATACGTGCCTTGAATGTCGGTTCACTCTTTCTAAATGTGGACCAAATCGGTTATTTTTTGTATGTATTATATTTAAAGAACTTACTGGCTTATGTTCTGCTTACAACTTTGAGTGCATTCAAATTCTAGCACCCTTTATATGCTTCAACAAATATTAGTATGTTTGCATCCATGAGTCTTTACATTTGACTGCGTGTTTCTCTCTCACGAGCTCATCTATGGCATTAAAGTTCAAATGCATAATCACATTCGTCCTCAGACGATACGTGCGACACAATGCAGCGCTGCAACAACAAAAAAAAAAACATATATAATTGTTAACCTACATATTTATGTGTGTGTGTGTTTGGGTGGATATTAAACATGTATGGGTGATAATGAAATGTGAGCGCGGCACTCTAATGCTTTTAGCATTAAAATTGCAGCAACAAAAACACCACGGTCATAATAATGAAACGAGCGACGAAATGTGTGAAATTGTGGCAGCCGCAGCAACGCTGTTAATATTTATGCCACAAATATGGATTAATGTGTGAATTGTTTTATGTATTAGTGGATTTTTGTTCGTGTTTGTGTGAATACACGGTTATGGTTGGACTTTTGTATGGGGATGTGAATGCTTGTTTGTGTGTGTGTGAATTCTTATTAGTATATGTGTACTTCTTCTTGACTATGTGCAGTTGACATTTGTTTTAGAGCTGAGGACGTCAACTACGGGCGAATCGAAAGGTGAAACATGTCAAGGAAACAATGTAAATGCCAAATAATGTGAATAACAATAACAACAACAGCTCTGCTGTGAAGGTTTGTGAAATATATTAGAGTGGTCCAAAAAATAATTTTAGAGACCAAAAAATAATCGATAAAATATCCTTCACAAATAAAAAAGTTTATATACAAGAACTTGATTTTGATTGTTCAGTTTGTATGGCTGCTACTCGATATAGTGTTCTGATTTGAAAAATTTCTTTGGATACTTCATCGTTGCTTTGAAAATTAATCCGCAGAAAATTGTGTGAAGATATCTTGCCAAACAAAAAAAATTTTCATACAAGGACTTTAGTTTGGCCGGTCAGTTTGTATGACAGCTGTATGCTATAGTGGTCCGATATGGAAAATATCTTGGAATGTTATAAAATTGCTTTAACCAATAGTTTATGCCAAATTTCGTGAAGATATATCGTCAATTAGAAAATTTTTTCATACAAGGACTTTGGTTTGAGCGGTCAGTTTGTATGACAGCTATATGCTATAGTTGTCCGATATCAGCGGTTCCAATATATGAGCAGTTTCTTTGTGAGAAAAGGACGTATGCAAAATTTCAGAGTTATATCTCAAAAACTGAGAGTTTAATTCGCTTTTACACAGCCACACATGACTAAATCGATTCGCTGATTTTTCTCTAAATACTTTAGAAGGTCTCTGCAATTTCCGTATGAGTGTTACAAACTTCGCGACAAACTTAGTAAATTAAAATTTTATAAATTTTGATTCACCCTAACCCACCCGCTCATAAGTCTATACACTTATTTGCGTCCCTAAGTAAATCACCGCGTGGTTTTCGCTGTTGAGGTTATCATAGCGCATGATCCTTTGTCAATTTACAGTTACAACACCCTGACATTTATTGTTGTCGCATAAGCGCTTTGTTGTTTTTGCCACTGCTCTTGATTACGTTTACTGAGAAATATCTCTGTATAGTTGCTTAGCCGCAGTTTGCTTGTGGCTGAAAAACAGCTGGCCACCTTGACGATTTGCCTGTGTGCTTGCGTGTGTGTGCACCTTGCCCGCAACGGCATTATGCTGCACTTCGCTGTCAACATCGTACACATGCACACAAGCACATGAGCCAGCAAACACCTGCGACCACACACACAAATGTCCTTCAATTTATTATGATGCTATAGATGTGTATGTATGTGAGTATGTATATATAGAATTATGTATGCATGCTTCTTTGTGCTTAGCAAGCATGTATGCGCTTAGTGTTTCTGCAGCCTTGCTGGATTGCAAATTCATCCGTTCGTTACCTTGGCTACATTATTGCACTCAATAAAATGCTCAGCTTTCCAAATCCAACTCGACGCTGCGTGGAGTCGTTAGCGCCAATGAATGATTCGCGTAATGCCAGTTGCACGGATAAGAAGAAGAAGAAGCAAAGCAACAACAAAGTTGTATGACTTGTAATATTTCGCGCATTTTGTTATAGTCTTTAAAATTGGTTGAGTTTGACAGATGCGCTAAATTAAATTTACTGATGATTTTAACGACTTTATGGATCATATTCGTTTAAAGGGTTTCATCCACCAGTACATTTAAAAAAATTAATTTTATTGGAAATATATCGAATATATATGAATATAGCATATTTCAGAATATTCTCCAGTAACTGCAACTTGTTATTTGTAGGAGCATTCTTTTGACTTTTTAAGCCACATTTTAATACTTTTTTATACAAAACTTTTGTACAACGGACTACTACATCAATCATTTAGTCTATATTCGAAATTTTGGCTATTCCTTGAAATTATCTACAATAATAATACATTTTTTGCAATTTTTGGATTGAAGAAAGTTTTAAGTAGAAAAATCTTCTACACCTTTGCTTGGCAGAGACGTGCTCCTGTCTATCGGCTGCGGGAATAAAAGAAAAACAAAAAGCTTCAAAATGAACCTCCGATTATTAAAGTATAGTAGACTCTGTAAATGTCCAATTTATTATTATTAGTTTTTTAATAAAATTCCTATTCAAAACGTATTGAAAAAAAAAAAAAACAAATTTTTCAGAAGTGCAAATGAGCTGATGCAATTGGCTGGTATAAAGATTATACAAAAGTCTTCTTTTTTTTTAAGTAGGGGGAAGCATCAAAAGCCGGAGTGTGGAACAGAAATCAGCTGAACCTAACCTACTTCCAACTTGAGACTCTACCACGGAACCACTACATTTAAATCGCCTCTACGGAATGGAATGACGGTCACCTAATCTGCTTTTTATGTCTCAGTTTTGACACGATTGAGGCTGCCGCTTTGCTGATAGCTTTCCAGTTTTCTGTGAGCTGACACATGAGTGTCGTAAAATTTTCCACCGCAAAACTACCACCTAGTGTAGTGTTAAGCTTTTCTCTTGTACTTAAAAAGCGAGGGAAATAAAATAATAAATGCTCAATGTTTCAAAGCGCTCAGAACAATTCAGACTAATGTCGTGTTGAAATCTGCACAGGTACTTTATTAAGCAACATCGTTCACTTAGTTTTTGGGTTGGGTGAAAAACCAGGTCCCCATGTCATCTGTCGATCCCCCGGATGTCCGATATCTGTTTGTGGGTCCATCCTCCTTCGAGTGAGGTTTGCTACCGCTACTGCCATTGTGTTAAGCTTTTGACTGTCTCTTCCCTATTGGCTGGTATTTTTATTTTTTCCTAAGAGTCAATTATAACTTTGTTTAGTTTTTTTTGACAGGTGGCAACTCTAAAATGTCTCATAACCTAATTAAAATATCTCTGAAAGATACCGAAAATATATTACGACGCCTTAGAATATTGTAGAATTCCCCAAATTTTACTTTTGTGACATGTGGCAACTCTAACTAAAAATAGATTTAATAAAAAAAAGTAATTAAACATTTTTTTTTATTTATTTCTTGTGACACGTGGCAACGATATTGCAATTTATTTGTATTCAACTTTAATTCTTTTTAAGTTTGGCAACTTTATTCCAATCCAATAATGTTCTGTCCTTCTGTTTTCATCACATTCAGTATCACCAACCAGCTCTTTTCGAATGTTACTCATACGCCCTGTGCGATCAGCACTTATCAAAGAGTTCAACGAAAGAAAATACTGATGAAAATCGTGCAATAAACACAATCGTAAACGGTGCACTGCAGTGCATGCTGGTCACTTTTATTGTGGTTCTGGCTGCTGCATCTAAAGTGAAAACATGGCAGTAAACAATTTACACAAATCGACATTGCTAATAGAAAAATATCCTTTTGAAAAACAGCTGTCAACATTGTGTTTGATGTTTCAAGGAATTTCATGCCACCCAAAAGAAAAAAAAAAATAAGCAGGCGACTGAGCCGTAGTGAGTGCGTGTTTACATGTATGTGCGAGTGTGTGGGTGTATGACGAGGCAAATGTATTTTGCTAGTATTTTAGGCAATAAAAATAAACAAAGACAAATGGTCAAATCGATTCGCTCAACTGAAATCGTTGCAACTAAGCAAACTAATGTTCGTGGTGGTGAATGAAGGCTGGTCGGTGGGCGGTCGTGCTTTGTTGTTCTTGCTTTTTGTTTCTTTTTGGTTTGGTTTTTGAAGGAATCCATTTAGACGGGAATCAATTGAAATGCTGCATGCACCTTTGTGAGCAAACAAACGAAGAATGACAGCAGAATAATGGTAATCGTTGTACTGTACAAAGAATACAAATAAGGGTAGTAAAGAAGCAAACCGGTTTCGTGTGTAGAAATTTAATTGCTTTCAGAGTGATTGCTGATATTTCATCTATTGCTTATTTATTTATTCTACCTAAATACTTTTTTACTTTGGTTATTTGTTCTACCTTTTTGTATTATCCGTATATATATATATATAATAGCTAAATTACAGTTCTACTATAAGTCGAGAAAGTTTGAAACTGTATCGTAAGTTGGTAAAGGAGAGACGGATCTATAATTCAGAGGGTTGAAACCTCGTGAAATTAAAAAAAAAAAATTGATTAGTTGGCGTTGGGAAAGTTGATTTCTGGACAAGTTCAGTATTTTTCACCAAAATGTTGATTATAATTGCACACACACACGGAAATTTGTTTCAAAATGAGCTCTCTGCTGTGATAATCGTAACCGCCTACTACCGATCGACCATTGTTTTCATTATGATGATGCATACCTAAGAAAAAAAAAAAGCTCTGTAAACCCATAAAACTCATACTTTGTTTCCAAAAAAGCCCTAGTCGATACTTAACAAGTTCAGAAAGTGGCTTATTCTATCTAAGATCCTTAACCGTGATAGATCCTATTATCCTATTATTCTCAGTATCTACTAGACAAGTATTCCATACATACTCTATCAGCATTATGACATATATAAGTTCCTACAGTATCCTTCAAACTTGCTTTTATACTTAGAATAGTGTGAGCTAGTCTGTTACATGAGGCATGCTTGGACCAGTTTTGGTCTTTAGCGATATCAAACAGAGTGCCATTACGTACTCAATGAGTTGTAAGCATACTTTTGGAACCACTTGACATGAACTTCTACAGATTATGTGCCTTTACTTTGAGACACTGGTATAGTCTCATATCGTAGGCATCCTTTTGGCTGCCAGCACTTATACGAATTTTATTATGTTCTGTGGCTTTACTACACCAGTGACTCATATCGTGCTGCCCAAATGTTTGAGGCGTTACCTTGCCATTATGTCGTACAGTGCATAGCAAGAGATGCTTCATTCTTTTCCTGCTGTCTTGCCATTGACATTTGTTGCGGTATTCTCAAGCTATCAGCCCCAATCTGCATGCACGTGTAGCAACCGGACTGTGACCAGTGAGTATTCCAAGCATGTTCTTACAGTCTCCTGTATGTTGTGTCAATAGAAACTTTATATATGTATTATATTTCTGATCTATCGTTTTACATACAATTTTTGCAGTTTTGCATACTGATAGATAGATTCGAAGAAAATTGTATTACTAATATTAAGTTAACAAGTCCTATCAATTTATACATTTTTAATAAAATTCTTAAATGGTTGCCACTTATTTTCTATGAAATTTGAAGATTTTGTAATAAAGAAGTAATAAAAACTTTTTAAAGCCTCAAAAGTAAGGGAAAGAAACAATTAATTTTTATTTCTATGTCAGTGTAATATTTTTAGTAGTGTTACCTACTATGCAGTTTTTATAAAAATATGGAAATCGGACCATACATTTTTATACCCATAACAAGTGGATAAAAAAAAAAAATTAATTGGATTGTTTGCTTGCAAAAGTAACTATCAAAGTATGATATGTAAAATATGCATAACTCGATGATTTTTTGTGGGTTCACAATTATATTGCACATTATTTACAATTTAAGTCACCAGAGTTGCCATTTATATGTACGAAAAATCAGATAATATATTGAATATAGAGTTTTCAAAGATATATAAATTAAAACTTAAGTTGAGGGTTATTTTACGGTTGGCTATAAATTTACGTAGTAGTTAAAATTTTATTTACCAGGGTTACAATTTTTATAAAAAATAAAACATATTTTGAAAGTAAGATTGTTAAATATATATTGCGGAGTATTAACAATTTTGGTTATTAGGGTAGTAATTTTTATGAAAAATAAAAATATATTTTGAATGTAAAGTTCTCAAATATACATTATACATTATTTGAGTTGAGTGTTAATTTAGGATTGGCTATGAATTTGCAGAATATTTTAATTTTAGTTACCACAGTTGTCATATGCACGAAAAACAAAATACTTTTTAGTTTCCGAAATATATATTATACATATTTTGAGAAACATGATTTTTTAACCTTGACAATAAAATTATGTACTACTTTTAATTTTGGTTGTCAGAGTTGCTATCCATATGAAAAATCTAAATACTTTGAAGTTAATATTCCGAAATATAAATTGTGCATAATTTGCAGTAACACAATTTGAACGTTGACCATTTATTTGCAGTATGATAAAAAATTTAATTACCAGGGTTGCCATCTATCTAAAAATTCAAAATGCTGAAATATAAATTGTGCGTAATTTGCAGTAACGCAATTTGAGGGTTGACTATTTAATTGCGTTATATCTACAAATTGCGTTACCAGGGTTGCCACATACATATATAAAAATTATAATACTTCGAATATAAAAATTTGGGAAATAATTTTTGCATAATTTGAGTAAAAACATGGCTATAAATTTGAGTATAATATAGAATTTCAGTTGCCAGGCTTGCCAGATATGCAAAAACCGCGTACATTTTGGATATAAATTCTGTAGTATATCTTCTAAATAGTTTAAGGTACAGATAATTTAAGGGCTGACTATATATTTGCGTATCATTTCAGTAATCAGGGTGGCCAGAAAAAACAAATGTTATTTTTAGGTCAATGTCAAATTTTAAAATTTTCTGCACTGATTATTCTCAATTATATATTATT
>NW_017534852.1:761267-770703 GCF_001853355.1 Bactrocera latifrons
AAGATATGTATACATACATATATATTTTCGACTAAATCAGACTTTGCTCATACGATTTAAGCATTTTTAGACATGAAACCAATCTGTTTCACAAAAATTATTTAACACTTATTTCCTTACATTTGCTGTTACAGTCCCTACTAAATAAGTAACTGTTTTAATTAAGAAATCCCATACAGAACGATGCATCAATAGAAAACTAAAGTGGAATAAAATCCATTGCCATTTCCATCAGCATCTATATGAAACATACATATGTATATAATTGTTATATATTAGTATATAAGCACATATGACTCCCTTGACAGCTTCAACGCCAACAGCAATATATCGTTGATATCAGTTAATTTGAATGTTATTTGTACGAGTGTACTCACTTCACTCTACTTGTTCAAATGTTCGCTTGAGCTCACTAACTAAGAGGGTCGACAGCAGTGAGTATGTAGTTGACTAAAGCTGCCGGGCAGAACACAGAAGTAAAATGGAATAGAAAAACTAGTGAAAAAAAAAAAAAAAATTCAAAATTGTTAGAAAGCTATGTGGAGAGTTGAGACATTTGCAGCATATACATACATACATACAGAAGTATAATGTATACCCTGAAGGAGTGATCGGAACTTCGAATAAATGAAAATTAAATTTGAATTGCTAGTGATTGACCGTAACCAAGTATTGTATTGTACTAGAAAATAGTTACACATCTATACAAATTAATTCCAAACCTTCCCAAGTTGGCGAAATACGCAATTAAGGAAATACAAAAAGGAACATGAAATCAATGTTGTTGTGTGTGTAAGCAACTTTCGTACGAAATCTTTGTAACCGATTTAGTGAGAAATTCATTTTCCGCTTTTGTGAGTAGTTAGAAGTTTGCACTTCTCAAAAAAAATTAAAAATAATTTTAAATAGTACAAAGTTGAACCAGATGTTGGTCTTGCTAGTCGAAATTTTTCTTATTATTCTTATATTTTATTCAAATCTAATTTGATAAAAAAAAAAAAAAAAAAAAAAAAAAAAAAAAAAAAAAAAAAAAAAAAAAACAAAAAAAAAAAAAAAAAAAGTTGTGTTATCACTTTATGTTAAAATTTAATACAACTCATAAACACAAAAGTTTTATTTGAAATCATAAGCATTTGTTCAAAATTCATGCTTGCAGGAATCATTTGCCTAAAATTTTAAACAGATTCTTTCTCAAGAATAATACAATTGCTAGGTATTTGGAATAGTAGAAAAGAACTACAACCGAATACGCAGTGAAGTAGATTATAACTGGCTCAGTAATCAGTCGTTGAGTATGTATTATTTATACCAGGTGCATTACAAAAGGCTGATGTCATAACCTGTCCTTTTTCAAGACTTTTTCGTCTTTCCACGCCGGAGCACCGGTTCATCATGTGCAGTCCACTAGAATGACTGTCGATTGGACTTCAGTGGGAAATTATGAAGCTATGTTTCTATTGACGATTAAAGAGCACTCAAAAACTTCTCACTATCAGTTATTCGTTGCTTTTGTTAGATTATGAGCTTGTGAAGCACCCACTTTGCTCACAGCCTTTACTTCTTTAGAGCATCATTGTCCTCGGTGTTCATTTTACCTGTTTCCAGCTTTGCAATATCTTTTCATTTCAACAGTATTTTCCCCCAAAAGCAAAGCACACGAAACAATTTATGATCCTTTTTTTTTTTTTTTTTAAACTAACACAAGTTGTTTCACAAAAAATGCTATATTTCATTAACTAATAGTTACAATCCAAATAATACAAAATCATATATATGTATCAGCCACAGTGAAGCGTGGGCGAATCCTGTAGTGTTTTATAATTCTCAAACGCTTTAAAAATTAAATAACTTAAAATGGTAAAGCTTGGATCAAATATTGGTGTTGCTGGTGGCAATAGTTGTAGCTAATTTTTCTATTTATTGAAAAATGTACTTCTATTAAGTGCTTACTTCAGTATTTTCTCAAAAAAAGTATTAGGCCAAACCAATAACAATTACACATAACCACCTTAGCATACTTTTAGGCTAACCGCACTTTATTCGTATATACATCAAAGTACAATTTTTTTGTAATTCTCAAACGGTTTATTAAAAAATACCGTGTACTAAACGGTTCTACTCATTCTCAGTTTCATTTCACATTTTTCAATAGCACCGTTGGAAATTTTTATCGTCGTTCCTGTCGACTTTATAATTTTAAAAAATTATCTGCTCACATTTCGCATCGTACAAGCGGGCGGTAGAAGCGGTGTTGGCTATTCATTTATATTGCGCTCTCATAAAATAGTTTGTATCAGCTGATTCGGGCTGCGGATTTGCGATGTTCGCTAAGTGAGTTATTAGGAAAATAATGGTGCTAATGTTTAGGCGATGCATTTCAACTTACTAATGATCGGGCCGCTATGAAAATGACACGGTTGAGTGCACACAAGGTGAGGGAGAAGAGGTAAATTCCATTCCTGTACATAGAGTGTCAGAACGCAGTAATCAATTTCGCCGTGACCTGACGGTTTTTCTCGGCTCAATTACCGTAGTCCCATAGTTGCATAATGTCTGATTAGTAACCAATATTAAAGGTGTGCTACAATTAAACTCAAAATTAGTTATAGAGAAAAGTTGAAGTAATATATATACCAAAGGCAAACAAACGCATACAAGTCCAAAGGATTTCAGGAAAATAGCGTAAAGAGCAGCTCCAAAACGTGCGTATTCTAAAGGAAAATCCACTAAAACAACATTAAGCTCAGTAGTAGTTATTAAAAAATCTCTGAAGGTACACACCCTGGTTCCCATTTCTAGACATAGAATGTGCTTTTAACAACATCCAGCCTAACAAAAGCAGAGCTTACGCTGATAATGCGTCGGTTTCGGTTAGAGGTGAATTCCCAAATTTCCTCGCTAACCTAATACAAGAAATATTATTAGTTTCATGAGGACTAAATTTAAATGATAGCAAGGCAGATCTAGTTTTGCTCACCAGCATTGCTCAAACAGAACTGTAGAAGATATGCCGTCATTGTTAAATGGTACCAGTCTAACTATAGGAGAAAAAGCAAGCTACTCGAGACTCAATTTAGGGAGGAAGCTTTCATCTACAGAAACTAACACCCGTAACAGTGTGGTGGTACTCAAATGAACACTCGGGTAACTCGGGTCTGTAATAAGGTACATTCTTAGTTCCTTAGTAAACTCAGATTGGCAAATATAGCATATAATTGGAAACAACATACAAGAAGCTGTCAAGAAGTGAAAATGAAGGAGACTTTAGAACACTTACTAAGCGAATTCAAAGTTTTGTAACAGGTCAATTGAAATGTTTCCAGTCTGGGAATAGCCTATGCGTAAGATAATAGCGACTCTGCGACTTTTCGATACCAGTTTTGTATTACGATTTGTCCTTTGCTTCAAAATAGGATTGGTGCGCTGATCACGTTTTCATTCGACAAAAAATTTCTTCCCAGCGAACATCCTTTTGAGATCTGAAAGAAGAAAATAAACACTGGAAGCCAGATCTAAACAATACGGTGAGTGCAAAAGCAGTTCGAAGCTCGATTCATGGAATGTGGAATTTGGCCATCGTTTCATCAGACTTGTGACACGTTGCACCCACTTTGTGCAGAACTTTCTCATATTCAAATATTAACTTCTTCACAATTTTAGGCCGCTGATATCACAATAGGTTTCCTAAAGTCCTAGGTGCGTATGGTATTATTTATAATTAGTGCTCGTTTAATCATACCATTTGTTCGGAAATATTTTGAAATTAAATGCCTTATCTGAAAAGATATTGTGTTAGCGTTGCCACATTTGGGATAATTAATGCAACCCAGACTGATATTTTTTATGGAATTATTTTATTTCTGGTAGAACTGCGACAATTTTTAGACATAAAATCAACTTGTGTCATAAACGTGGGTTGAAATTTCCTACAATTCAAATACACACGCATACGCACCCACACAAATGCATATCAAACTTAAGGCAAGCTACGCATTAGCCCAAGAAAGAGCTGTTGCTGCGGTCTCCAAATTGCTTTGTTGCAATCCATGCACAAATACCAACACATTAAAAAGCAAATATGCGTGCTCTAAACACCAATGTGTTTGTGTTGGTGTGTAAGCGAGTGGATGTGTGTGTGTGTGTGTGTGTATACATTTGGCAACGATGTACAAAGCTTTCTCGTTTGTTTGCTCACTATTTGTACTGCACACTACAGTTGTTGTTGTTGTGGTTGCTGGAGCAAAACTTTACTTTCGCAAACTTAATGGTGGTCTTCGCAGTGAACCAACGTGTGCCGTTACACGCATACACACACTCTCATATATACACAGCGGTGGTTTCTTCTTATTTCCACGCCTCCTTGTTGCAATTGTGTTGTATTGCTCAGTGTTTACATTACTTTGTCATGCATGTGGCAAAGTGTTCGCAAGTGCAGGCAAGTGTGTATTGTACTAGCTGCAAACTCCCACAGTATGTTTTAAGCAAGCAAACACACTCACACGCATACACACACCCACTTACGCTAGCAACCAAATAAATAAACAAAAAGCGCATTTACACTTGAACAAGTAAACGGGATACTTCTTGAGCAAATAACGGTAACCCTGTGGGAAATATCAAGTGGTAAACATTCGGCTTACAAGTAACAGCGTTATATTAGTTGCCGTAGTATTGGAACTATAGAGTATGCGTCTATAGTTGTCCTTTGAAGAATCCTTTTTGATTTCGTATTTCTTCGGTACATGAAAATTCGGTAAGGGTCAGCATACCTATAAAGTTGATTCATATGAAAATATTTAACAAATACATGAATAATATCGACTCGGTTTGTAGCGGATACGCGCCCGCCTTTGCACAGCAAAGCACGCTTGTCAACAAAGACAGGAAAGGTACGACGTCAAGAAGCTGCTATCACAACCGACAGTTAACTTCGGTCGTCTATTCGACTTGCAACCCTGCTCTCTGAGAGCATTTATCAGCAACCCGGTATAAGGGTACTGTGAGACGGCAATTCAAGCTCCTTACGTATAACTGCGACCAAAATCATTGGTTTTCGGAAAGAATGAAATAACAGCTTATACGATGAGGACTGGCATGTGGCATTAGAGAAAGCGGACCTCAAAGCGAGCGTGAGATAGATACTGAAGGGAAGCTGGACGCATTTGAAGACAAAAAAGAAAGACTTCGAAATTCGTAACTACGAAGGTCTTGAGAATCTGGCCGACAGGTGTAGGGCTCAAGAAATCTACTAAAGATGCGGCGACTAACGGAAGGTTCCAAGGCCGGAGTCTACTCTTGAAGAACCTAAAGAGATGATCTAGTGACTGTTATTAAAAGTATACTGAAATTATGGAGGAAACACTTCTCCAGCGAGGGTCGCCAGACGAAAGCGGCCCCGTTTTTACAATCGATGACCTTGGAACTGAAGTTCCATCTTAATCCACAGAACACCGCACACCGCAATCTGCGCCAATTACCGCGGGATAAGCTACATTAACTTTGAAGAAAAAGCCTTATAAAGTGTGTGAAAGACTGAAATAGACCCGCGAAAGGAAAATCAGCACACACCACTTCTTCCTCGATTTTAAAACCACCTGCGATATCACGAAAAAAACTGTACCTAAGCCGCTTTGTCTGAACTCGGTATCCCTGCAAAGCTAATACGACTGTGTAAACTGACATTGAGCTTCCTTGAAGGAAGGACCTTTCCAAGCCGTTCGTACTAAGAGTGGGAGACCCCCTATCAATATTCAATCTTCTATAAGAGTGTACAACTCGTAACGTACAACGATAATATTGATATTTCCTGTCTTCAAACAAACGGACTTCTCTCGCACGTCACTGCCACTGAAAGTCATAACTTTGAAGTAGTAGATAATTTCGCCTATCTTGGAATCAGCATCAACGTCCACATCAATATCAGCCTTGAAATTCATCGCAGATTTACTCTTGTCAACAGATACTACTTTGAACTGAGTACGCAGTTGAAAAGTAAAGTCTTCTGTCAACAAACAAAGACTAAACTCTACGAGTCCTTCTTCATTACCGTCCAGCTATATTGTGCAGAGGCATAGACAATGACATCATCAGATGAATCGGGCTTAAGAGTGTACGAGAAAAAGGTTTTGCGGAAGATTTTTGATTTCTTTCGCATTGACAATTTCTAATACCGCAGTCGATGGAGCGATGAACTGTACGAAATATACGACGACATTGATATATGTAGTTCAGCGAATCAATAGACAGCGCTTCAGTTCCTGTAAGAAGGGAAAGATCTCGTCTTGGTAAAAGAGATCAGGTGCAAAAGAATCTGGCTACACTTTCTGCCTGGAGTTGGCGCCAAACAACGAAAAGAAGAAATGGCTGCCGCGCTGTGGTTAACTCGGCTATAACCGCATTAGCGGTGTCTACGCCAGTAAAGAAAAAGAAGTAGAATAATAATTGAGCTTATCTATATTCTTAAACATTTGATATACCGCTTACTCAGTTCAGTTCGGAGAGATAAAAGAAAAAGTTTGGGAACCCTTGGCGAATGTCTGCCTTGGGCGAATTTTTAGAATATTCTTCAAAAACGAAAATCTTTGACGAGTTTTAAAAATTTACGTTCCCAAATTAGTTCAGACTAAATTTAAGTTCGACTTCTTATGATCGAACGAATACTTCTCACTATCATGTACTCATATACTCCATAACGGTCAAATCTATATGACCATGTGGAACTATTTAAAGGGTCAGTAAAATAATCGTTTTCCAAAAATTTTTTTCTTTTTTTTGGCACCTGCTGTTCCCTTATACCCTTAGATTTAATGTAGAAACCCACGTTACCATTGGAAGGTTTCGAAAAAAATACAAAAATTATAATACAGCTCGATGTTCGGAGCGCTCCACGTGCATACCACAAACTTTAAAAGCGTTTTTCTCAAAACACACCTTTTTAAACAGGTAGATGATTCCGGTCGAGCTACTCAACCGATTTGCTTGATTTTTTTTAAATTTTCACAAAAAGCCTGGTTAACGTCCCTACTAGATTCATAATTTTTTATAATTTATTGACAATGTTATGACAAAATTTATGTAAAAGAAACATGGGGAAAATTAAAGGAAAAAAACGTGAGTTACTTTTTTATTTATCACATTTTTTTCATGATTCTACTAAGGACGATAACCATTCATGCACTTTTTAAAAATAAATATGAATTTATAAATAAAAATAATTTTTTTTTTAAATAATTAAACATGAGAAATCGTGTCCGCATGATATGGGAAAAAAGTTCTATTGTAGAAAAAAATTTTCTATATTTCTCAATTAGCTAACGCGAAGATATATCTATCATATACAGAGTCACTGTCCGTTCGTCCGTCTGTTCAAGCAAAAAATAACTTGAGTAAAAATTGGAAATCTTGAAAAAAATTCCTACATATGTTCCTCGACACCAAAGGGAGGTTGGTATTGCAGGTAGCACTCCCAGGACGTTTGCCACACTAACAAATTGACATTAAAGGAAACCTAGAAAGGAGCATAAATATAATAATAATACTTATTGAAACAATTAAGCTGAAATTAAAAAATAGATTTGCCACTTGATTCTGGAATATTATCTTGAAATTCCAAAAATTTCGACTAATACGAGTATATTTTTAATGTACTTCTTGAAATTAATATTTTAAGCTATATTGATTTATAAAAATATACAGGGTTGCCATCAACTTAATTTTGAATGGTAGAGAAAAAAGTTTACGTTGAAGTTTTCTTTTTTCTAATTATTGCATTTAAGTAAAGTTAAAAAATTGTTTTTTTACATATATAAAAAAGAGTTGTCATGTTCACGAATTACGTTATATAGTAAGCTTTTAACTCCTTCAGTTCTGAGTGAATGCTTAAAAACCTATGACCAACGGTTTGCAACCAGCCCTTTAAAAAATAGATTTCTGCACATAACTGTTTAACGACGAGCGTATAAAATTATATATAAATAGATATAAATATAAACTATTGTAACAAAGTTTGCTACAGCTCATCAAGCACACCGATGCGACCACTGCACACTGTGGAGACTTTCTTCCGATGGACACACAAGCGCGTGTAACACAAGCTCTCTGAATTTACGTGTGTGTGTGTGTTGGTGTATACTTCCACCCGAGTACAGTTTAAAGTTATAATAAAACAACTGCGGGTGGCCGAGTGTTGAGTTGGCGTGTGGCCACACAGTGTGGTTGCCCAACTAAAGGGTATTTGATATACCATAGCTTTAGTTGTTGTTGTTGCCAGCATTTGTCGCATGTACTTCGCTCACAAGTTGCCGCAAAAAAGAGGAAACAGCTGTACTGACATGCCAAAGAAACCGATACTTGCGATGCAAGTACATATAAGTATATACATATATGGTATTTATGCCTATGTATGTATTGGTGGAACAACAGTAAAAATCTGCAACAAACGGCGTCATGACAATCAAATCTGGATACATTGCTTGTATGACGTTGATAAAACTGCATGTAAACCGTTACACTGGTCGATGAAAAGACGAATGTTTAAAGAACAAGGTATACAATTAGGCGCTGGAGCGTGTGCGATTGCTAGATATGCTGGTGGCCGCACTCAAAGCAAATTCTCTAAGCGTAAACCGAATGAGTTGGTTGTAAACAATATTTGTACATGTACTGTTATATGATCATATGTGCCTGTGTAACTGTGTGTGAATGGGTATGAGAGCGCTGTTTGTAAACAAATGGAGTTGGATTGGAAAAACAGGTGATTTACCCGGATTTTAAAAGCAAAAAAATAGTTTATTTACAATTTCTGGTTTTCTGAAGAATTCATTTTAAAGAAAAAAATGTAAAAATTATAAAATAAGCCGCTTGGTAGAGAAATAAAATAAATTAATTTAAAGAAATTTCAAGTTTCACAAATCGACAGCTCGAAATTGAAATGAATCAGCGCTGTTGTATTGCAATTGCCATCACAAAATTTGCAAAAATTGCTGCCAACGAACAACAGTTAAAGCAACAGCGTAGTGGGAAGTGACAGCTGGCAGCAGCAGCAACTGAAAGCGCAGCGGAAGGATATCGCGTTGAAATATTGACATAAAAGTCGAATATATAAAATTCCATGTAAAATTTTCGCTTGGCTTTCTTCTTTAATTTCCATTGTAAAAAGGAAACTGCGCGCCGGCAAACAATTTCGTATTCGTTTGTAGTTTTTTTAAAAATGGATCTCAGTTTGGAAGATATTGCTGAAAGGCGCCATAAAATCGCATAGCGCACATTTTCGGTTTCTATTTAAAAAGGAAGTGAAGCAGCAGGCAACATGCAGGCGAGTTGTGTCACCGATTTGTCAGGGCAAAATGTGATATTGGAGGGTTAAGGAAATATAATTATTGGTTAAATTAAGTAATGAAAATAAAATAAAATAAAATTTATATTATTTTGAAAGTAA
>NW_017534852.1:770723-794357 GCF_001853355.1 Bactrocera latifrons
TACATATATGCTTTTGCACACTCTTGGCTGACTGCAACAGTTACCACTTTAAATCTCAGCTGAACTCAGTTCAGCCACTAAAACAGTTCAATAAATGTGCACAAAAGTTCAATAGCTCATTGAAATTCACCATACCACAACCATCAATTTGCAATATATTATATATCATCATTGTACTATATATAGTGGCTTGTCGGCGGCAGCGCAGTGTACTCAGCCAATTGAGCAGAGTGGGCRCCAAGTAGCGGTGTGTTGGTAGCTGGCGATGGCTTTTAGCATTATATACGTATACAGGAAAGCTAAGCATGCTTGTATGTTTCGGATAACACACGATGATGGAAATTGATTTATGCTGAGCGCATTAAAGTAACATTCTCGAGAGAAATAGTAAACAAGCACACATTTATGTTGTTATATTTGTACGCTGGTGCAAGTTGCAAGCAGAGCAATTAATTATGCATTTATCTATGAGCGCGTCCATATTTTTAATACAGCGATTCAAGCTGATATAAAGCATGAAAAAGATGAAARTGTGTGTTAAGTATGCTAACAGTGGTGGCTACAACTGCTTGAAATAGCGAAATTATTTAAAATATTTGCGACAGTCTTTTTCCGGTTATTCATACGACCATTTGTTGTGAAATATAAAAACACATGCACCGCTCTTCATTGAAAGGTTTGAAGTTTTCTCTGGATTCAATTTCCTTTAAAATTTAACGCTAATTTTTGCGAATGACGCGGCGTATGAGTAACTTTTATTTATAATAATATAAGATACAATGATAGAAAAAAAGAAAATAAAATAAAATTAAATTAAAATAATTAGAAGAAAATTTTGAAGATCTTACCTGTTCTAGTAGCACAGCAGTTCGTATTATTTTTCAACAATAGAGTGAAGAAGTCACAAGATAGAGAAATCGAAGTGGTCCTTCTCGATCCTGACGGAGCTTGTAGTGTTGCCCAATGTCAACTTATTAAGACATAGCGACCTCGAGCCATTTCTTTTTCGTGTTGTCGAAGGCGGTTTTAGAAATCACGAAGAGATTCATGGTGAAAATCTGGTCGATAGTAGATTTTCCAGTTCTAAAGCCACGCTGATAAGTTCCACTCACTTCGTTGACAGTGTGCTTCAGTATATCACGCACTACGCTCATTGAGACCTTATATTTCAAAGAGGCTTATGTCACGGTAATTGTCGCATTTTGGAGGTTCTTCTTTTTATGAATTGGACAGAGCACTCGTAGGTTCCCTGTCAGTTCTTCGTCGCCGTATTTGAAAAGCGCTTTCAGTAATCCATCGGCTTCCGCCGCTTTGTTGTTCTTCTGACGGGTACCGATCATAGTGGGGTAATTTAAAAACTATTTCATCATCATCGATTAGGGAATCGGGTTCGGCTTCTCCAGATGATTCACGTTTACTGCCGTTCAGCAAGTTAGGAGAAGTGTTCCTTCCATAACTTCAGTATGCTCTTGGCATCAGCTACTAGATCTCCGCTCTGAGTCCTACAAGAGTATGTTCCGAATCCCATACCGAATTTGCGCTTCTTTATGTGACCCCTGTAATAAATGACCCTATTCGTTTCTGTTCTGGTCCATTCCATTGCATTTCATGCATGGGCGTGATTACAGCTTTTACTTTTGCGACAACATCAACCAGCTGGGCATCGGTACCAGCCCAATTTAGGGTTCGGACATTGCAAGTGCAAGTGCTTGTTTCAAAACTGGCGTCCGCTCGCAATCGGACCTCTGTTGAACAGACGATGGAATTAGACTTTAGCCAACCCTTAAATCGAATATGTTGGAGGGACTCCACTAAAGCATCTCTCACGTCCACACGGTTTGGCTACCACTTCTTACGCATGGGTTATTTACGTTTCAAAGGTGGGCGGCGAAGACGATGCAGGTATAGACCTAACTGCTTGCTCAGAAGCATGACTATACCCTCACATTTATAAATAATTACATTAATTATATAAAAAGCATTTTATAGCAGAAAATGGAATTTATTTTTGTGGTAGTCTTGTAAGAAATACATGCCAAATATACCCATGGATTGATGCGATGTGTGTGAAGTGGCACCGTCTTGCTAAAACCAAATGTCGCTGAGCTCACCAATTTCAATTCAATTCAATTTCAGGTATCAAATAGTCGGTTGTCATGGCACTATAACGGTTGCCATTGACGGTTACGTTCTCACAGACATAATTTTTGGACAAATATGGACCAATGATTCCACCTGCTTACAAACCACACCAAAATGTTGTTTTTTCAAGCTGAAATGTTAGCTCATTTCGCTTTTCGGCGCAAATTTTGGCTCGAAAATATCGGATCTTTCTGGAAATTGGAACTAAAGAGTCCCTCAAAGTTCAGTGAAACTGTCGCCCAATGAAATCTAAACCGACCATCAAGAGCTTTCAAGAGTTGCTTCCAGACTTCATATGAATATTTTCCCCGCAGAACACTGAGCTCCTTTAGTTTGTAGTTTATCATTTTGTCTTCCAAATACTTTAATTTCCAATATAGATTGGTTTCCAACAAAGCGGCGAGTATCGCTGAAGATTTCTCGAAACTCTGAAGACTTTAGTTTATGTTCCGACATGGCTTTTTACTGAGGTCTTCGTTACTGATCGTTCGAAAAGATGATGAATGATTTATTTAGTTTAAATAAATAACTTTTGCCCATTGGTCAAGCTTATATTTTCTCTCCTTCGATATCGAGTGTGATCTAAATCACTTTATGTCTTAAAAATGCTTAAATACATACATAACATGAAACTGTGTACATACAAAAGAAAAAAATTTAACTTTAAAAAATTTATATAGTTATATGAAGTAATACAGGCACTTTTTCTGACCCCCATCATCATTGGTTGATTGTCACTCTATTCGAGCACCTAGCACATAATATTATAAAACATAAAAATGGTCTGCGAGCACGCAATGCAAATGAATGAAAGGTATGCCGTAAACAAAGTTTAATATCCTCGATTTTTTTTTTTAATTTTTCGCTCATGCATACAAGCCATCAAACTGCTTCTTTTTTTTTGGTGCTCTGCATGCATATGCGCAGCGTTGTTGCATGTGTAGCGGAAGAGAAAATATATGCGTGGATGTGCACAGCTTTATTTAGCTTTGCATACGTATGAGCTTATATAAATATTTAAAGGTATTTTTTGCGTTCCTCAACTCATGCGTGTATATGTGTGCGTGTATGTGTGGATATTCATATTTTCATGTGAGTTTATCGGCACGCCAGCTAGACTAGAGTTCAGTGACTTCGTTGATTTTGAATTTTTTTATTAACTTTTAGAATTAAATTACAAACACACACCGGGGTATGAGCATGACTTACTAGGAGGCTTTCAAACATTCACAAAGCTTACGATTGCATATAGATTCCTATACGAATATATGAGCTTTAACTTTTTGCGTACTCACTTGGCTCTATGTGGTAAGCTGTTGTAAGAGTTTGATTTTTATATGGAAATTGAATTGATATGCAGTGTAGGTATATATGTAAATATAAATTGGGACCTCAGCGAATACCGGAACATAACTACATTCTTAAGAGATATTTTACGGGCTCAAATTTAAGGTGATACATAACATAAAGACAATGACCATGCAGTTATTCTTAGAGAACTCAGAGCTCTAAAAGTTAGATCAAACAACTAACAATATATAATATGGATATTTTGAATATAAAATAGAAGAATTACTGATCAACATATTTATTTACTATAGAGTCCACTATTTCGTGCAAATGCAAGTCTTCCTTATCCCTATTTCCCTTTTTATACTAGATTTTTTTATGTCAATGGACTGAAAAGTGCACTAATACATTTTTTTTTGTTTTTAGTAGAGAGCACTTTCTCAACATCTCAATATTTTAGCATGCTAATGCTCTCCATTTACATTAATAGCTAAACCCTCAATCCAACTAAAAATTTTATAGATGATACTTACATATGTGCTTATGTCCTTCTGTTGTCTTCATGTTTACTCACCTTTTGAGCTCTTTTTTATCTTTATTCTGCCAGCATTTCACTCATTTTCTACTCCCTTTTTATATTTTATTGAGTCTATACAATGATCGCTCAACAAGAAAACATATGGGCAGCAGTTTGTAGGGCAATAATGAAAAAGTAAAACAATAAACTATCGAATCAAAGTCGAAAAATGTGTCCCAAATTAAATTTTTTTATTCAGAACTTTTTAAAATAAATGACTGATTTTCTAAATAGATCTATATGGTATAGGCTTTTTTAAAAATTTCTTCCTGAAGACATAATTATTGGCAAAATGGTACTTTCTGAGCATGCTTCTTTTCTTAATCTTTCTCCCTCATACAGCTTCATTGTAATTAAATCTCTCTGCACTTTCTTTTACTTTCTTTATATACATGCTCAAATCTTTCAAATGGAGCTTCCACTCTAAGTAGAACTTTCGCCCTAACTATATTTTGTTTTAACCAGAAATTATTTCACTAAAGGTTTCATTCGGGGTACAGCTTTCGCCCTGACTAGAGCTTTCACTGCAACTAGACCTTTTTTTTACATATATTAGTGCACATGTGTGAAATATTTATGTCTAAAAATCTAACTGGAGGCTTCTTTAAAACTAGAGCTTCTACAATAGTAGGAGAACAAAAAATTAAACTTTCATTTCGACTTGATCCTTCATTTTTACTTGAACTTTCATTTTAACTAAAAATTTCACTTAACAAGGGCATTCCCTACAACTAGAACTCTCACTCTAAATAAATCTTTCACTCTCACTAAAGCTTCCATTCATTTAAGCTAAAGATTTCACTGAAACCAAGGCTTTCGCTCCAACAAGAGCTTTCACCCTAACTCAATCTGACAAAAGCGTTCACTCTCTCTAGAGCTTTCACTTTCATTCAAGGCTTTATTCAAAGTAAAGCTTTCACTCTAACTTTAGATTTACATGTAACTAGACCTTTTACTCTATCGATTGTTTTCCTTATAGGTAGACCTTTCACCCTAATTAGAACTTACTCATAAACTAAAGTTTTCCAATATTACACTCACGTTTTTAGTACCTCAGTAGTTACTCCCTTTACAACAGTCAATTTCAATTCAATATACCCAGTTGTCATCATCAGTTGTGAGTTCGCTCCAACTCGTTGTGTTTCAGCCCTGATTTTCTACACTTCATGGCTTCATTGCCACACCTCGCTTGTAGCTTATTGAGTTCTTCGTATTGAATTTAATTTTTTCTTTTTCAATTTTACTGCCTTTTTCCGTTTAGTTCAAGCATTTGATTACTTTTTGGCTAACTACTTGCCTGTTTCAACTATTTCGCAACAACTTTGACTGAATGACCTTAACTTCCATTAGGAATCATACATTTTTAATTGAACAGCAAAGAATTATTACATTGGCTAACTTTTCGTTCAAGTAAGTATTTCAGTGTACATAAGTCAATAGAATGTTGGAAAAGAAAGTTAGCACACTTAATGCAAACAGACCTTTAGTTCGCTTGATTAATAATTAATGAAAGCTACTGGTGCGGTGATTTGCTAACTTGTAAAGGCACTTTTGTGTAAAAAGTACATAGAAATGTTTTATATGTGTATATGTAATAATATATATGAGTGCAATTGTAGTCGTTTAATATTACCAATTCTTTTTGAGTGTTTTTGATTTTCAATTAATTATAATTCAAGTTTTTGTTCCAGTTTTTAGAGCTTTCATTATTGCTCGCACGTGTATTATGGTTAGTCAAATAAAATCAAAAAGTACACTTTCATCTTCATTATTCAAGCATATGTAGAGGGGAGACTTAAGCAGAATTAATAAAACATACCTAAAAGCTTAACTCGACTTAGGTAATTTTAACTTACTGTTATATAAACATATATTCCGCTACTTAGTAGATATATATACATTAAATATAGAAAAATCAAGTCAAATACATTGGCCTAGCGTAAGCAATAAATAAGCAAACTGTTAATTATTTTTAAAAATTTACCTTCCCATGTTTGCTATCTAAACAAAAATGAGGTATCGGAGACTTTTACTTTTCTTTTTTTAAGCTCTTTCAGCGAAATCAAAATCTCCAATTATTTATTTTCTTTTACTTTTTCCGTTCTCAAATTATTTATTTACGAATTTTCCATTGTTTTACGCTTCACAAATATTCTTTTGTTGTTTTAATGTTTTGATGGTTGCCTGTAACGCTATCGATATACCTTCGGAAATTTGATTCAAATATTTATATATATATATATTGTATATATGGATATCTCTACACACATACTTGTATTCACGCATACATTGATATATGCCAACAACAAGGTTCACTGAACCCAGAAGTTTATTCGACGCTGCCACTGCTGTATTAATTTTTTAGCGTAGAAAACTTTTTTGGAAAACTTTGTTTTCAAAAACTAAGTATATTGACGTTAGAAGGAGCCAGCCGGCTCATATTTTATAGAATATCTTTAATACTGCTGTGAGCAAAATCTAGTAAGAAAATACACTTATGACTACGTTTTTTTCCAAGCCTCGAAACCGCTGTTACAGTCAATTTCCGGAATGGACTTTAATGGCCATAGTGACTCACATTTAATGACTTCAATTGGCTTAAAACGGTTTCCCCTTAGTGTTCGTTTGAGTTTGGTGAAGAGTCAGAAGTCACAAAGAGCTAAATCAGGCGATGATTGTGGCACGATATTGGTTGTATGCGACGGTGCATACTCGTGGTGCAAACGCCAAAAGTTGCCGACTCATAATTCTGTCCTCTTTTTACGAATAGCTTCGGGTGAACGACGCACAACACTCAAATAGTACTCCTTGTTGACAGTTTGGTCACTCGGAAGGAGTTCGAAGTGCACCAGACCTCGATAATCGAAGAGTCAACGTAACATTTTTTCATCGGCAATAATAATACTTTTCATGACATCTTTAAATCGTGATTTTATCCTTCTTAGTAAACACTAATAATTATTTGGACGTGATATTTGACACAGATGTCACTGGAAGTCATACCAATCAAGAAAAGGAAAATATTTTGACGAATGGGTTATCAAGTGAAATTTAAATTATAAAGTCTCACTATTTTTTCGCCATGGTGGTATATCACAGAAATACGCTTAGTGGTTTGCTATAGACTACTAACAGGAAGTATTATATTAAGTCGTTTTTTAAGCAACTTCGTTTATTTTTAGTGCAATTTAAAAACTTGGAAGTTAAGTGTGCTCTGCCCAATCCACAAAAAGGGAGAGCCCACAATCTGCGCCCACTACCGTGGGATAAGTCTCCTTAACGTCGTGTATAAGGTTTTATCCGACCCACCGACAACAAACTGATTGCACCCTATCAGTGTGTCTTTTAGACATGCTAAATCAACAACTGACAAGTTATTCACTATGCGCCAAATTTTGGAAAAGACCCTTACAAACAAGAGCGCCACACACCACCTCTTCGTCGATTTTAAAGATACTTTTGACAGCATGATAACCGGTTTTGACATCCCCGCAAAACTAATAGGGCTGTTTAAACTAACGTTGAGCAACAGAAAAAGCTCCGTCAGGATCGGGAAGGAGTTTTGCATTCTCCAAACTGGATAGGGAAGCGAGCAAATGGCTCTGGTAATGAAATCATTATTTCTGTCTTGCTGTATGGTGCAGAGACATGAACTGATGAGTCGACGTTGCGAGTTTTCAAAAGAAAAGTTCTGCGAAAGATTTATAGTCATTTGCGCGTTGGCCACGGCGAATATCGCATTCGATGGAAAGATAAGATATACGACGACATTGACATAGTTCAGCGAATCAAGAGACAGCGGCTGCGCTGGCTAGGTCATGTCATGCCTATGTACGAAAACACTCCAACTCTAAAAGTATTCGACGCGGTACCCGCCGGGTTAAGCAGAGAAAGATTAAGATCTCCACTTCTTTGGAAAGACCAGGTGAAGAAGAACCTGGAATCGCTTGGAATCTCCATTTGCTGCCACGTAGTAAAGAGAAGAAACGACTGGCGTGCTGTTGTTAACTCGCCTATAACCGCGTAATAGGTTTCTACGGCAGTAAAGAAGAAGAAGAAGAAGCGAATTTCTCAATGTCCGTTTCTGGTTACCCAAGTTAAATTTTCAGTCTACTACACCTTTTAAGATACCAGCTAATATTTCTGTTCAACCTAATTAGTTGAAACTATCTAACACTATGAAATAAATGCAAAACAAATTGATTCCTATTTAGTTATTACTATATTTTTAATAAAAAAACAAAAAATTAAATTGGTCCCAAAATTTCTGGATTGGCAAAATATATCAAAAAAAATCAGTATTTATTTCTAGTTCAGCATCTTAGTATTCCGGTATCATTCTTAGAATTTATAAGTGTATAAAGCGCAGCCTGTCTCACTTGAACGATGTAGCAATTCAAAATTTCGAGATCAATATAATAATTTTGGAATTGGAAATATGTATATCGAAAAGTTTATATTGCAGAATTTTTGTGAAAATATGTATGATTTGAATTTTTTATTTCGGAAACTCGACATCCAAGGGACCAATCTCAAAATTTATAAGTAAATACAGAGCAATCTCTTTAAATTTGACGGTGTAAATGCGATTTTAAAACAAATTTCGGCATAAACAAAAAAAAAAAATATTTTTATTATAATATCACAAAATTTTTCTTGCTGAATATGCTATTAAAAATTCATGCATATTTTAGAGTTTTAGATCGTTAAAGTGGGTCAATAAATACGTTGTTATTTTATTGCTCCTTCTTAGAAAACTGTATAGCTTAGCATTTACCTCCATCACTTTGAACTTCTGTTAAGTTAAAATTGATATCATTAACTCAAAAGGAAGATAAAATAATATTTCTAAATGCTTCAACTTCATTTTAAATTTCTAAACTATTCAATACTATCCTTTTCAACCTTCAACTCACCGTCATTAAACTCTTTCTTTTCTGTACTTTTTCTTTACAATATTAGAAATATCACACACCCTTTCGGTTAACTGCTTTTTTTTGTTTAAAGAAAACTGATTTTTTCCTTTCACCTATTTTTCCATCCTATCAGCTGTCCATTTCATCAAAGCGGCAATACTTTGTTTCTACACATTTTCCAATGCTTTCTCGTAACTTTCTCCTTCACATGCATAATTTATGTTTACTCAACATTGTGGCGCTTATCTGCGATTAGTTGTGCGCTTGTCTGCGCCTCGACTTTTTCCCAGGACATCGAACAAAATTCGCTTTCGTTTTCACTTTACTATTTACATAGCTCGAAGCCTTCAGCCTGTGCCTGTGCCAGCGCCTGTGTGTATGCAACTACTGGTAGTTGTTGTGTGTACACATATATGTAGATGTACATATGTATATGTACCTTGGTGAGTGCTTCTTGTATCTGATTATTTCACCGACCATACTTGGTTGCGGCATAAAAAGTTTTCTATGCGAAATTAGGTTGTTCCACAAATCAAATGTTGCAGCTGCAGCTTCTCTGTCTATTTGCTCAACCTCACTGTTGATCTCTCTCTCCTCCATTCTACGACAATCTAAGCCGCCACGATTGCTTTGATTTTTACTTCCCTTTAGTTGGATATCAATCTTCTAACATTGATGCTGCCAATACCTGGTTTTTGTGAAACCCAATTTTGGCTTTATTTTTCCTCATCATGCCGCATGTTATAGCTTACATATTTGGTTTTTGTTTTGTACATTTTTTCTTGCGCTCTCTCTTGCCATTTGCCGCTTCACTTTCGCCTTCAGTGTCAGCATTTTCATTACTTCATCTTGTTACTTCTCATTCGTTCTTCTCTTTTGAGGAAAAAAGCAGATTTTTATATGTCTTTATGTTTTTGTAAATATTTGCATTTTGATTCAATTTTCTCAGCGCTTGATAAAGTTCAGCTCAGTGAGGCAGTGATTGAGTCATTTAGCAGAAAATTCTGCAGACGTATCGTTTGAGTCAATCGCATTTAGTAACGTTTAGCTTCTCGAAACGCTGCTGCTATGTAAGTATATCTTTCAGAGACATGCACGTATTTAATAAGCGAAATTGAAGAAATTGATATCAATATTTTATATGCATGGCGAACATATTGTTTTTGCTGGACTTAATTTGTCTGGATCGCACGGTTTGGAAATCCCCTGAAATGTGTGCTATTAGAAAAATTAGTTGAAAACAGTCAATCGAGCTACCTTAAGCTACCTACATTTAAAGTTTGATCAGAGCAGGTGACGGATATACATGTGGGAGGCGATGACAGGACAACACGTAGTGGACACACCTATTAATACGTACGCATACTCACCTCAGTTGCAAAGGGCAACACTGACCTATGACAATAGGCAGCACTGATAGGGCACAACCAACTTAACAAACAGGACAAGAGGACAGTCGTTAAACAGTCATCACACATATAGGACGGTCAAACGGACGGACTTCACATATTCAATTTGTACATGAACATTTAACACTTATGTATTTTAAATAAAAGTGTATGCTAATTATAAAGTTGAACCAAGTGCGTTTATTTGGAAGGGCTATCCTACATACATAGCATCAATCGTTATAACCACTTGCAAGTCAGAGAAAGAAATATTTTTTTTGGGATTTTTTTAAAGGACTTTTTAATAAATAAAAAATTTAATAACGAAATAAAAATAACATACATTAAAAAGCTTAATGCATTTTAATAATCGAAGATTTATTGTTAAATGTTAAGTTTGTTGTGAACTTCCAAAAAGAGGTAAATAGGGTCGAGAAAAAATTGTCTGTTTAAAATTAATAAAATATAAAAAAATAATGAATCTAGCTCATCTTCTCATAGTAGAAATCGACGTTATTGTCAAACATCTTATTGACATTATTATTATTCATTCATGAACTGATAAATATGTTTAAGGTCGGACGAAAGTTTGAGGTTCATCTATACAGCCGTTTTAAGAGAAATTTTCCTCATATACCCTAACAAAAGCGCTTCAAGAAAATGGATATTTGGTACCCGATTATACTAAGCTAAAAAGTTCTTACAGCAAACAAGCTCAAATCTCCGAAACTTTATGACGGAACAATTTCAAAATTACTTAGAATATTTTTGAATATATGTACGTGCCATATATATGCAAGAAAAAAAAACGATTTTTCGAAATTCATTAGTCCATGTAACCCCTTAAATTATAATAATTTATACTCTAAGTATACAGGGACGGAAATGAAAATCCGAATAGTTAAAATATCGCTTTATCAGCCAAGTGTCTTAAATTTTCACGTGTGCTTATTATATTCCTAAATTAAGTTAAATAAGAGAGAAATAAATTGATGTCTTATTAATTTTTTTTTTTTTTGCTAAAAAATAAATGAATAACATAAATACGTTTACCTAACTTAAATGCTAATTCTTAAAAAAAGTTTAATATTCAGGTAAAGTGAATATTACACAGTCCAAAAATTTTAAAAATAGTATTTTGTTGAGCCTCCTTGGCTTTCTACAATGGCTTTAATGCACTGCGGCATTATTCTGCAATTTTTGTGTTGCCATTTCGTTATACCAGAAATACTCGAGGATTTCATCCTACTCAGCTAAGGTACGGAGTGTCTACTTTGCTACCTTGGTCTTCATAATTTACCAAAGGTTCTCAATGGGGTTTAAGTTTTGGCTTTTATCTGACCATTTTAACGTTAATTTTTCTTTTCTGCGAGAGGAAGTCTTTTACCTAGAAAAAATAAAAAACACAAACTACAGGCATGAAAATATGTATACCTACCATTTGGCTACGATGACAGGTCGCAGTATCATCCTGGAAGATGAGATTATTTTCGTTCATTTACGTTTACTGTTCCATCTGTCAGAGCCAGTCTTCGAAGTTCGTGGTAGGAAAAACATCCTTATAACATTCGACTCCCTCCCTGCTCAACCGTTCTTCGGACGCACTTTTCGCTACAGTGTTTACCAGCTTTTCCTTGCCATGCCATGCCGTAGCTGGGACCGTTCAAACCAACATCCTGTAGCCTGTTTCGTATAGTTCTAGCAGTGATTGCGGCTCCAAAATCTTCTATGATCACCATGCTGATGTCCTGATATATTTTTAATATATTTAGAAAATAGTATTATTTTAGATGTAAATTTGAAAATATAGACAATCAGCGTAAATTATATTCCAAAATTATAAAATTAGAGTAACATTAAAATTGGGGATAGATATTGTTTAAAATTGTCAAAATATAATGAAAAAAAGTGTTTAGTGCCTATAATAGGGCTCTAAATAACGTTAGATTGGATTTAATTACCTACTCATGTGATTGTAATTTTTTTTTTTTTAATTTCGATATGGTTTCAATTAGCATCGAAGGCACTCAAAGGACGGCTGCCATGGTTATGAAATGTACAAAAGTAAATACAATATTATAAAGTCTTAATTTATAACAGCCGTATCATTTAATGTATTCCTAGCACTTCGCACTTTAATTCACCTTAGCTAGGCTTGAGAAATAGTCTTCCTAATTCCACGCGCTATAAAATCACAATAACTTTCGTAAACCCATCGAACATATCTCCATAGTTGAACTAGTTTCAATGAAACTCCCCACATAAAAACTTAACACACGTGAATTCACCACAGTGTAACTTATGAAGGTTTTCTTAACTTCACTATTACATTAAGTTTAGAGTAAGACAATTTTTTGCTAAATGAATTTTTTTTTTCTTGTGTTTTTTTGATTTTTTGGTAACCTAAAAAAGCCTTAGGTTTATTGCTGTTTACTTAAAGTGAAATTTGTTTAGTTGTTACCATGATTGCAAATAGCTCATTATGGGGTAAGTAGGGTAATCTGGCCTGTTTTTTGACATTTTTTTTCATTCCAATTTTTATTCTACAATAGAACTTTTTTCACATATTAGGAGATATATCGTGGAGTGTATAATCAAAATTTTCGGTATTTTTTGATGACATCTGTCCGAGAAATGGCTGGGTGAAAGATTTGCGTTTTTTCCACTGGCAGAGACGACTTCTTATGTTTGGATCATCTGAAACACAAATTTATTCTTCAAAAGTACGTGAATGGTTATCGTCCCTACTAGAATCATGAAAAAATTTTGATAAATAAAAAAAACTTTTTTTTTTAATTTTTCCCATGTTTTTTTACATACATTTTGTCATAACATTGTCAATAAATTATAAAAAATTATGGATCTAGTAAAGGCGATAACCAGGGGTTTTGTTAACATTTAAAAAGAAATTAAACAAATCGGTTGAGTACTTCGACCGCAATCATGTCTGCCAGTTTAAAAAGGTGTGTTTGGAGAAACACGAGTTTAAAGTTTGAAGTGCTGAAAAAGCATACAAAGACGAACACAAACAACGAACAAAACGTCGATCGGTATTACTGTACTATTTTTTTGCCTTTTTCGAAACCTTCCAATGGTAAAGTAGGTCTCTACATTAAGGAGGGAGCCTGCTTTAGAGGCTTAAAAAATCGATTTTCTTGATTAATTTTTGAAAGACAAAGAAAAAAGTGATTAAGGCGAAATTTCTTTAGTTTATAGCATTATATTAAGACATCATTCACGAATTTTTTGGATACGTAATCTTTGATATTCTGCCTTTGGGAAGCAATTGCCCGATGCATCTCGCATGTGCATTTGTCGGACGGCGGGCAGGATGCAGGTCTTAATTTCTATTGGAAACAAAAAATTCACAGAGATTCATATTTTTTAATAATGTATCTTCTAGTTAAACTAAAAAAATTCCAAAAAAAGTGTAAAATTAAAAAAAAAATCTATAAATTGACCAAAAAAAATTTGCCTTTATGTTGTTTAAAAATATATTAACATATATATAGCATATTGTTCAAACTTAACTTTTCTAAGTTTTTTGGTTTAGAAGTTAATAAAAGGTAATTTAATGCCAAATATAATAAACTTTGCCCCAACTCTATACGACAAGAAAATGAAAAACCGAGAAATCGCGCGTCAAATTATTCACTTTCTGCCCAAGCGCTCATATATCTGCTAGACGCTCGGTCACAATTTCCCTTCTAGCTTCGAATATATTTCGCGCTTCCATCTATAACTTTGGGGACATATTCTTAGATTATTTTTAGAAAGATTTAAGCAAAAATAAAAACCGATTTTTTGAAGGTTCTAAAGCAGGCTCGCCCATAATTCTGTAATGTAGTATAAGGGAACAGAAAATGCAAAAAAAAAAGATTTGATAAAATATTACCCTACTGACCCTTTACAAATATAAATGAACTACAATTTATAATTTTTTTTTTATTCTTAATACTATATGTCTTAATTACAAATGGTTTGAAATTTTCAATCCCGGATTATGACATAAAAATATGTCAATCAAAGCTAAGCAAAAGTTGATGTAGAATTAAAATGTATCCTGCGATTTTGAATTAAACTCACTCAGATACAACATATTCAAAACTGTAGCGCAATTTGCAACTAAAAAAAACTTCAAATATTTAATTTAAAATTTTTGATTTAAAGTAATTTTCCAAGTTTTATTTCCAATTTTCTAAATTCCAATTGTGATTAATAATAGATTTCGAATGTTTAAGAATAAATGATTTCGTTTATTAATAGACATTTTTTAATTACAAATTGTGAAACTATAAGCGGTCACGAGAACATAAAAAAAGCTTCCTATAATTCTCATTGACTTCCACTACATTAGTTTGCAGAAGCACAAAGAATTTTACGTTTTCAAATAAAATAAACAAAATATGGGTGTGCAAAAACGTATAAAAATATAAGCTTCCAAAAAGCAAAAAAAAAAAAAACAAAAACAAAAAATTATGAAAATATTAACATCTGACACACGCATACTCAAACAAATTATTAAAAAAAAAAATTTCAAAATTTTGCATTTATATTAGAATTTCAGCATTTTCGTCACTTTATTTTATTATGAAGTATACCACCTGTCGGACTATTTTCAAAAGTAATTTTCCACATTGCAATTTCATTCAACTTATTTTTTATGCAAATAATTGCGCAAAGTCTATTATTGACCTATCAAAATATTGCACAATCCACATTTGTTTGTTGACAAATATTGCATATAAATTATATCTTCCAAATGTCACGTACACCGCAAAACAAAAGTGCAAGCATGTGCTGAAATGACAATCTATGCATGCATGCAAATCAAATTAAAACAAAAAATCACACAAATTTTGAAAAAATAAAATATTAAAATTATTTCATGTGAAAAGGCTCAGAACTCGATCACACAAATCACAGAAAATATGAATTTTATTAAATAATAAAAACTGGAAAATGGAAATTTCAAATTGGTGTCAACCTACCCATAAAAATTTACTTATTTTTATATCACATGAACAGGTTACAGATCACAAAATGTATATATGCGAAGTATAGTCATAAACTACTCGCTTAGGTTTAATTATATCTTTCTAAAATTTTGTACAGGTGCCCCAGAAACAAAGTTATAAGTCGGAACGGCCGACAATGGAATAATATTAGATATAGCTGACATACGAACTGGTCGTTTGAAATCAAGTCATTGTAGGGAAAACTTTTTCAGTTGGCAAGATATCTTCACAAAATTTGGCGCAGATTGTTGTCAAATCCAACTGTACAATTTCCGCACAAAATGTTCAGTTTGCAATACTGTAGGATATAGCTGCCATACAAACTGAACGGTTATAATCAAGTTCTTATATGGAAAAGTTTTTTATTTGACAAGATAGCTTTATAATAGTTAGTACTGTTCTTTACCTAAGTTAACTCTACAATATTTGTGTAAGTTCATCAGATTGAACGATTATAGCACTGCTGCCATACAAACTGAACGATCAATATTAAGAAAAAAATATTTTATAACCGTATGAGGAATGCACCTGTAAAGGGTATTATAGCTACGGTGCATCCAACGTAAATATTTTTTCTGATTTTTTTTTTAACTATTGGCGTAACTGAATCCCAGTAAATGTGATTTTTGTGTTTTTCCACCAAAACAGCTAATTACGTATACGTCATGTGGTACGTGCGAAGGCAAGCGGTGTATTTTCGCTATTCGATTTTCAATATAAATGCGCTAGTATATTAGTGCAGTGCCTAATAGCACCCACCCATGAAATATTTATGTAGGTAATGTTACGCATACGCCCCCGGTGTGACTTGCAAAAGTTACGTATTCGCCCGCGCCCACCTTTGCATGAAGTCGCATGCCGTATGAGCTTATAAATGGTATTGTCATTTCGGTAAACAGAACATTCACGGTAATTTATATTGACGGTGTGCAACACCACAAACACATACAAGCAAAGAATGGTGACCAGCCAACCATTAGCAGCGCACACACATATCCGACGAGGCCAGTAAATATTTATAACCGCACTAACATCTAGATCTAACAACCTCACAGCCTTCACACAAATTGTAAATAGTCAATTCGACACAACATTTATGCAATTGTTTTAGTACGTGTAGCTGGTGTATTAGTCACGTGCCTGTTGCTAGACTCATTGTCGCTTAAATGGGTCAATGACCACATTCCGCTAACTATGTGAAAATTCTCCAATTTCCGCACAAGTTACATAAACATGTATATCCATTCGGAAACATACACATACACGCACATATATTCACATATATATACACACAATGTTCTCACGTCTCTTGAAATTCAGAGTGTGCTTATATTTTCCAACAATTTTCGCCAGTTCCCATTTTATTTTATTTTTTTTTATTTTAGTTTCACTGCCTCCTCTAATTGGTTTGCTTGCACATTGGGACATATACGTATGTACATATGCGAAAGTTAGTATGCCAATGGCACATTGTTCCATTCGGCAACCGAAATACACGTTTCCCCACCTACATTGCTTTCACCACATCACCATGAATCGTTGCGTGCTGCGATTTGCTATCTTTGGTTCATTTGTGTTTAGTGGTTTTTGCGGCGATTGCCACAAATCACCTATCAACAAACTGGAACTTATACAAATGCGTGTGTGTGGAGAGAAAGTGACACATCTGCGTGCTTTGTTTCAGAAATTGTGAGCGTGTGTATGCGAATAATATTTTTGTATCGAATCTTACTGGAAGTGAGTCGAAATTTTGTATTTATTTGGCGAATTATAGCTCACTTTGAGGCGTAGCATGTCAACATTATTATTCGGCGGCACGCATGATGCGTAAATTGAGTAATATATGCCGATAACAGAAACATGGAAAAGACAAGACTTTATGTATTGAATAACAGCTGCATTGCACCAAAAGTGATAATAGATTACAAATTAATAGAAAAGAAAATCTTTCAAGACATGCTGAATTGCGCTGAATAACTTGACTTTAACGTAATCTAAGCATATTTAACTTATATTGTTGGCTATTGCCTTGGAAAAATTTTTAGATGTGCTGAATATCGCTGAATAAACAAGAAGTTTCACAATTTTAGCCTATAAGGTTGCCTTATTAAAGAAGATAAATTTTAAGATTTTCTGAATTGCGCTGAATGTGGTTTATTGCAAAAGGATTTTTTTTGATTTGCTGATTTGCGCTGAATAACCCAAAACCTTAGGTACTGTACAAAAGCTGTATTTAACTAAAAATGGAAACCGATTACAATTTATTTCAAAACAAAAACATATATTTCTTTGGAATATATTTGGCGCTGAATAGCTATAAAAATAAAAAAAGATAGACAATTTTTACCAATATTGTTGGTTTACTGCGAAGGGAAAATTTTTAGATATGCTGAATTCCGTTGAATAACCAAAAAGATTAAAAGTAGTCAAGCAATTTAACTATCGAGGTTGCTTCAAAGCAGAAGAAACATCTTTAGACTCCCTCAAATATGCTGAATATATGTAAAAAATTAAGCAACCTTAAGCGTAAACGGTATCTACGCCAACTAAGAAGAAGAAGAAGAAAGAAAAATGTTTATTTTGAATGAAATTTAGTTTACAAATGAAATTTTTTCAAAGCGCTGAATTGTATCGGATAATTAAATGATAAATACATTAGTAAAGTTTATGTAGTTAGTTAAATAAATTATGTTATAAAAATTATTCACGGACGTGCTGAATGCAGCTGAATAGCTGGTTTTACGTTTGACTAACTAAGTTGAATGAAATAGTATATATAATAACTTTATTGAGTTTACTGGTAGCGTGCTGAATTAGCTGAATAAGTTTGAAGTCCTCTAATTTGTACTTGTTTGTTATAACTCATTTGTACTCATTTTTAGTACACTTAATTAACAAGTGAAAAACCATTCGTTTGTGCTTAAGCTATATTCATCATATGTAGTTGGTATATGTTGAAAAGTAAGTCAAAAGCTCAATTTTTTCCTGTTCGACGTATATTACTGTTACAAGGTTAAATAAAAAAAACATTCGTATAGAAAGATAAATGCGCTTAAATTGTAGTGAGTTGAGCTGAATAGGGCTTGAGGGGCTAAATTGAAATATATATATAAATAATTTGAGCAAAATTAAGCAACTCAACATGTAGTATAATTAAATTAAGCTCACAAATGCTGAATATATGCGCTTTTTCAATATTTAGAATATTTACAAATACAACCGGGAAAGACTAGGAATGCTTTTTAGAGTGAATAAAAGTTTGCTTATAATTAAAAAATATAAACTGGTATTTAATCTGATTTCAAAGTAACCCTATTTAAAGCAAATATTAAATTAATAAGCTGAATGGAACTTTGGATGGTATAAATATGTTCAACAAATTTATGTTTGCGTTAAGTTAATAGCACTTTTGTCAGCTGAATAGATTTTTTAAAGATAGAGTACCAAATATTAAACTCAGTGGATTTGCAGAATTGCTCTGAATTGTTTTTAATAACACATTTAATACAAAATAAACTCAAATCACTTTACTAAATTTGAGCTGAATAGTTGGTTTGAGTTTGCTGAATTCGCAATAATGAAGTCATTTTGGAAAACTCACCTGCATTTTTGGTATATTTTTTGGTATTATGTGAATAAGGTTTTTAATAAAAAATCTTTATTTCATACTTCACAAAATTTATGTATACTTTTTAGTGGACAGGTGAGTTCTGTATTGCCACAGGACATACATATATAGGCATGTCAGTAGCTGAATGGCGCTGAATTATATAAAATTGCACGAAAATTGTGCAATAACTCCAATGTGTTCCATTTCCAATATAAGAAAATTTGCTGATTACCTTATGTGCTACGCTGAATTGTACCTAATGAAGTTATTTTTCATATTCAGCGACACATTTGCTGATTTCCTTTTGTAGTAAACATTTTCCAATGCAAACCGGAAAAAATAGTTAATGTCGACATTAGCAGTGGATAGCTGTTGTAGCTTATGTTCATTACGTTGAATTTTACTATACTAAGATTTTGCAGTCGTTTACAGCTAATTAGAAACACTCTTTTTTTTGTAGGTGGCTGATAAATGTGACAATAAAAAATTTTAATATACCGTTATTTCTATTCCTAAAAGTCTTGCATTGGTCGTGTTACTCTATTTACGACTAAAATCGCTATGTAGTTCTGAAGTTAAAATTCTTTTATTTTTTCCCAAATAGTAAATGCTTTACGATATAGAAGGTGAAATATGTGAGACAACTAATTAGAAACAGCTCTTTAAAGAATTAAAATTCCTCAAGGTGTTAATTTTTATCAATAATATTATTGATTTCTGGTAAGGGTGTGTTTCAAACTTGTGGTTTAAAATATATTAAAATGTATTATTAAATTTTTTTAATGAGTAAACGCTCCCCGCTCTACACTATTGACCTTCGTCAGTCTGGAAAGGCGTAGCAATAACTTTCGAATCAGATCAAATGCTCTAAAGAAACTGTTTCTGTATATAAAGAATTTTAGAACTATTTCTAACGTTGCAAACGAAGAAAAACCCGAAAGACTTCAACAGAAATATACCGCAGAATTAATACCATCTCCCGAGGAGACCCAAGAAAAGAGTTCCACTGACATTCTACATAAAATTCAAGATGAATATATTGTCCAAATATCCAAGAAAATATTTGGCCGGAGTTTAGTCGAATTTGGATTTCCGGGTAGAACAGCACGAACCACTTCTAACTAAAATTCAAAGGAAATAATGTGTAGACTTTTCCAACGCTTATTGATCTTGGAAAACAAATAAATGGAAGTATGTTGTTTGGAGCGATGTAACAGAATAAATCGCATAGATCCTGATGGTCGAAGGTATGTTAGCCGGCCAATCTGACAAGAACTTGATTCTCGCTATGCTTCACGCATAGTGAGGCATGGAGGAGGTGGAGCATCAATCATGGTGTGGGAATTTTTTTCCTGGGGTCTAGGTCCGCTCCATATGATTTATGAAACTTCAAATAAGAAGAAATACGCCGCCATCCTAAAAAATGTCACTCTGCCCTGGACTAAGGACAATTTGCCTGTTGTATGGAAATTCCAACAAAATAATAATCCAATTCACATGGCAAAATTAACACAACAGTTTTTGTTGAAAATTCCATGAATGTTTTGGAGAGGCCTGAAGAGAACACATCTCTGTTGATGTCAAAAAAGCTGTAGGTACCAAAAATATCACAAATATGAATGTCCTATTTGATGAAATTCGGACGGCATGGCAAGAAACACTCATCGTGTGCTGCCAGAGTCTTATAACGTCAATTCGCAGTGGATGTGAAGCAGTATTAAAGTAAAGGGTAAAGCAACAAAATACTATCTAAAAGTAAGCAATATTTTTACTGATAAAAAATTCTAATTAGTTGTCGCATTCAAATCGTTGATTCCACACATTTTTGTTGAAATCTTAAAAAAAAAAAACGGAATTTTAATTAAATTTTTTTACTATTTTAGTTTAAGTTTAATGTAAGTTTCAACCAAATGTGTAAAAAACTGTAAAAAATAAGCGATTTTTCCAAAAATTATTTCATTTACTTCAAAATAAGTCGCGTTTGCAATTAGCTGTTAACGGCTGTATATTTTATTCTTTGCTTTCTTTATTTGATTTGTCATTATTTTGCTTGATGACACTGCTGTCGAAATTGCCTTTAACATTATTTCTTTTTACTTAACTTTTTCATATGATGTTAATGTGTGACAAGTGGACACTGGCCAAAGATAATGAATGAGAATAATGTTGACATTAGTTTTGTTTTACTTATGTGGTACTATGCTAAGTTACGTTACGTTAGGTTAAGTTAATTTAGTTCTAAGATTGGCTATATAACGTAAGCAAAATCAAATCTGGCTGTTTTAATATAAGTCAAGTTAAGTCAGTATAAGTTAAGTTAAGTTTAAGTTAAGCTACATTAAGTTGAGTCCAATCAGATTAAGTTATATGAAGGTAATTGAGAATATGTCAGGACAAATTAAACAAATCTTAAGTTAAGTTCTTTAAGTTAAATTAGCTCAAGTATAAGCTTTACTAAACTAGCTTAACTTAAATCAATTAAATTAAGTTAAGCAAAGCTTAAGTTAAGATGAACTTTGTTAAGTTACGTAGCTTAAGTTTTGCTAAGTTTACTTAAGTCAAATGATATCTGGTTATTATAAGATAAGTCCGGCTAAGGCAATATAAGTTAAGTAATGTTACGTGCAGTTAAGTCCAGTAAAGTTAAATTATCTGAAGTCAGTTGAGCATTAATTAACACAAATGAAGCAACCTTAATTTAATTTAGGTAATGTTAAGTTATTTTACTTAGACAAGTTAAGTTACGTTAAGTTAAATTGAGTTAATTTTCGGGTTTTCTAAGTTTGCTTAAGTCAAAAAAAAATCTGCTTATTTAGAATAATCAAGTTAAGTTCATGTAAGTTAAGTTAAGTTTAAGTTATATTACGTGAAGTTAAGTCCAGTAATGTAATGTGAAATTATTTGAGAGTAGTTTAAGACGGAACAGATTAAATTAAGTTAGGTAACATTAAGTTGCTTACTAAGTTAAGTTAAGTTACGTTAAATTTTATTAATTTAAGTTAAATCCACTTCAATTATTTAAAGATAAGTCAAGTTAAGTCAATTGCATTTAAGTTAACAAATACAATTTTTTATTTGCTTCTATGTTTTCACAGTATTAACGGTAATTACTTATATCTAAATGTTCATTAATAACGTTGCTCACATTCTTCCGTTATTTTCAAGACAGAATACTTGAAAAAAACTCATATTTATTCACATAATTGTCTACCATTTTCATAAGCTTTACATTTAATTTCCTTTACGCCATACAATATGCCACAATTCGCGCTGCATTATTTACGCTCGAGCTTTGTTTTTGCCTTGCATTCATGCTACTTTGATTGCCATTCGTTTTGCTTGATTTCCAATTTATTTTTCACTTTTTTATTTGTTTGCAGTTTTTCCATTTGTACACGTGGTTGCTCAGCACGACTCACTTCACTCTCATACATACTATACGCACATACATATATACACACATCACACTCACACATATAAGGTAGCAGCGTATTCGCTCTCTTGTTTACACTCGGCACTTATTTGCTACGGTCACTCGCCGTCTGCAATCAAGTGCGAAAGACTTTTTGCAATAACTTTGTTTTTTTTTCACATAACGGTACATATATACTCCTATATTGCTAACTGTAGATTGTGTATGTTTGTATTTGTGTCGGATAATGGCGCAGAAATACAAAAAAATAATAGGAAACTATTATTTTGTTGGCTCAGTTCTGCCATTGAGAGCCAGTCTGTCATTTCATGATTGCCACAAGTTGTCATATATAATAGTGTTATATAGTGTATAAGTGTTTATATATTAATACTTGTGAATTGGTATATATATACATATATACTTATACATAAATGTACACCGGCATATGTTGTGTTTTTGTGGTTGTTGTCTCCGAAGTTTGTTGACCAAGTATTGCTAGTTTTGCTAAGTTTATTGATATCGTCATTGATAACTAATAATAACATTCAACAAACAAACAAGTGGAAATGCGATTATGTGTGGAGCATACTAAATGTGGTGATGATGTAGCCGACGTGCGTTGAACTAGAATGCTCGGTTATGTTAGTTTGTAATATTGGCTAACCACAAATTTTGTTAAAAATATCCAGTTAGTCCAGTGTCTTTTAGTAACATTTTAGTCTTATTGGCCATCTTTAAGATTTTTCCCGGTCTAGATTTTTTTTCTTTTCATTTCGCAAGTTAACTTCAAATCTCTAAGATACAAACTTGGAGAATATAAACAAAAGCGTAAAGTGTGCGTAATTGCCATTATTGCCCTACATTTTAACTAGAATGAAAAAAAAAAAAACTTTGCACATATTTTACTGATGAAATCGAAACCTGTAAGTTTCAGAGAATAGGCGGAGTACACGAAGGAAACTCTTTCCTTACCTAAAATAGTGATTCCGAATAAAATTAGCTGTAAAGGCATTCATATTTTGTATAAGTTTGTATAAAGATCTCTCACAAAACAGTTCAGAACTCTGATTAAGAATATGGTTCCTTAGACTATGGTAAGCAGTGAACCTTAGGTTTATCATCAAAGTAAACTCATATTTCATTTCTTAGAGCTCTAGGTCTTGAAATGTGTACCACAATGGGTTCACGGATTGGCGTGCCATACTCGTATAATAGTCTAGGAAGTCTTGTTAAGAAGTATATAGTTTTTTAATTTATATTATTTTTTTTTTTTATCTC
>NW_017534852.1:794496-800226 GCF_001853355.1 Bactrocera latifrons
ATGTAACAGAATATAATATAATAATTTAAGCCAGGAGAGGAATATAAGAATATGTTGTATTGTGCTGAATGACTCTTCAAACATATAAAGAGAGCTGAATTTCAAAATTTATATTAGAAAAAATAAAAATATGTGAAATCAAATATTTACAGTAGTGATGAATGTAGCTGAATAGAGAGTTCTGTGATTTAGAAGCCATAACATAAAAACATAAAATATTTTCTGATAACTTAGTGGTCGACAAATTTTAATATAAAATAACTGAATAGAGCTTTTAGTCACAAATTCACCAGGTGAAGAAAACTGAAATATTTTCCAAAGGTACGCTGAATTACTCAAAAAAAGTTTGTATGAAATAACAGCATACTAATTTTTTAGCAATTTAAAAAAAGTAATTAAAGAAATTTACTGAATCGCGCTGTATGGCTATAAAACTTAAACATGAAGCAACTTCAAGGAATGAAGTTAGAAAAAAATAAAAATATGTAAAATGGAATATTTTCAATAGCGCTGAGTGTAGTTGGTCAGATAATTTATACTAACTAAACCGGCTAGAAAAAATAACATATATTCCAATTTGCTCTGGTAGTTTGCTGAAACTTTTAAATAATTTTGGAGATAATTTAAGTGAGAAGGATGATTAGAAATTTGTTGAGCTGTGCTAAATTACGCTGAATGGCTATAAAACCTTACGAACCCAACAACTTCAAACGATTTTGACGAAAAATATTAAAAAATATACAGAATACAATATTTATAGTTGCGCTACATGTAGCTGAATACATTTTTTTAAGACTAAATAATCCAGCTAGATAAAAATAAAATATTTTCCAACTTCCTGGTAGTGTGCTGAACAGTATAAATAATGTTTAAAACAATTGAAGCGAGAAAGAAAGTTAAGAAATATGTAAAACTGCGCTGAATTACGCTGAATGACTATAAAACATTGCGAATGAAGCAACCTGAAATAATTATAATGGATAAATTTCAAATGTGTAAAATTAGATATTTATAAGTGCGCTGAATGTAGCTGAAAAGATAGTTTTGTAGGTAAATGACTGATTTAGGAAAGAATCAATTGTTCCTTGAAGTCTTGATGGTGTGCTGAATTAGTTTGAATACCTCAAATTTGTAACAATTAATTTATAAGAAAAAATTTTTTCTGTTTATATGCTGAATTATATTTAAATGAATATCTATAATTATATTGAACTTAATTGATGACTTTTAACTGAATTTGAAATATTTTGCAAAGAGATTTCATGTACGTCGTCTTTGAAAGAAAAAATAAATATATTGATTTCCTAATTTAAACTATATTTAAAATTATTCAAAGCTAATTACTAGCAATAACTAGGGTATTCTTATTAATAAAACTACTAAATTCTTAATWAATTGCAAAAATTTTTGGATTGAGCTGAATTGTAGCATATGGCAGCTGAATTAAATTTTTATGGTGTCGCGTTGAACAAAAAACTCAATGCTATGTGCTGAATTGCGCTGAATTGTGCTTAATTGCTTAAGTTAGTTAAATTTCGTACGCCCATTGCAATAATATTGTTCAATTTAAGCTTAAAGGTATATGTCAACAGCGGATTTTGAGTTAGAGTACAAAAGTTAAGCCATGACATTCCTTCAGAAAACCTCACACAGCTATTTTCTGTGGCTTTATCGCTTTGATACAATTAGCGGCAATTTTAAAGCGCTTTAACATTTTCTCGAAATAATAATAAGTTGTGTTTTTTCCGGTCATTGAATTCATTGAAGTCCCTAAAACTAGCTCCTATGGCAACAGTATGGTAGTTTTGTACACCCTTTTCCCTAATGTATGCCTCTACAAGTAGTTTCTCGCTGAGTTTGATATCAACGAGTTATGAAACCAAAGGAATTCATTAGTAGATATTATAAAATAATTTTGTACAGCAAAAGTGAAAGTAATAAAACTATTTCAAAAATCACTTTGAGTGTAAATCATAAGTCAAAAGCTTATACTATATTTCATGCTTTCAGTTTTTACAAAAACAAAAAAACTGCTTTGAACTTCGGTACTATTATTTCATACAAAAAAGTTCTACAAGTTATTGCGGTTTGTTGCCACTTCTATTTGCAATAATTTAATTTTTATGTGCAATTTATTTGTGGTTTTAACTTTTGGCACTCTCTGTCCCTATCTCTCTCTATTTCTGTCTCTAAGGTCATGCCTTCATAAAATGCATATACTTTTATTTGTTTTTCAGCCATTATTTTTACACTTGACGATTTCCTTTATTGCATTGCCAAATGATATTTCGGTTAGTTGGCAGCCTACACTTTTGGCTCGGCTGTGCGATGAAATTTCACACTCCTTTAACTCCTTTGTGTTATGATTTTATTTACAGTTTAATTTTAGGTGTTACATTATAGCCATTTGCTTAGGTACAGCGGGTGTGTGGTTTTTATTAGCGAAGCTTTTGGCACGGCTCTTCTCTAACTTAGAAGTTTTATAGTTTGTGAATCAAGTTAGAAATATAGTGCATGTAATGAAATTTTGTTATATATTGTTTGTTATTAGTTACAATAGAATAATATAACCGACACAAAAAGATAATTTCGATTATCAGAAGAAACATATACTCTTATAGATACTTCGGACTAAATTCGAAACCTTACCAATTTAAAAGTACGGGTTGACTATTTAACTATACCCTAACTTCTTCCTTAGATACCATAAAAGTCAAACAAAACTGTTAGAAATCTGGAAGCTTGAACGAGTTCAAATTCAAAACTCTAATTCGATTCCAACATAAAGCTGGAGCGGAGAGAACTAGACGGTATAAAATCGGCATATGTCAAATAAATTCAGAAAACGTGATTTCTTTAACTCAGCGAAAATTGATTTTTCACAAAAGAAGAAAATCTTCTCTCTGGCCTGAATTATCTAAAGTAAATTTGTACGCATCATCCATGTGTACTCAGAGTACATCTATTTGAATTATATATATATTGAATTATATATATATTAGTATATATTATATTTGAATATCTATTTGAATTTAGGTTCAACAAAAATTAAATATTTTAGAAGTTTGTTAATCTCTGAATAACCCAATGAGTGGTATATGGATAGCAAACATACAAAGTACCCAAAAAATGCCCGAAATTCATGACTGCAGATTAGATATTCCCATAATATTTGCATTAGATCAATTTTAATGAGTAATATTTCTCGGTTTAATGCTTTAATATTAAATACCACATCACTAATAGATTCAATTTCGACTGCAAAGAACGTTATCTTTGTTACAAAATTTACCTCATCAGGACTCTTAGTCCCAATCCATGAAAGCAGCTTGCGATATCGAGGACCGCAGTGTCCACTGAAGTCAAATTCAGTACGCTGTGTGTACGCTGGAAGAGGCTATGCATGTATGTATGCAAGCTGATATTTCTGCAAATTAGACGTTAGCGATACCTGGCGGAAATGTATTGTTAACTTTAAATTGGTAAAGACCTTCCGAATATCCAAATCGAATTTGAATACGTTTTTGAGGTTTATATATAAGGTTGTCTTAAGACTTTGTGGATACAGATATTCTCTTGTGAGTACTGTAAATTGAAATTTTCTCCTCAAGCAAGTTGTTCTTTCGTCGGTACCGTTGGTAACGTATTAATTTATGATCAAACCCAATATATATTCAAGTGGGGTTCGACATGCGCAGAAGGTTTCTTCAAACTAAATGACCACAATTCAGTGTTTCAGGCCGAAACTGTTGACACACTGAGCTTCTGCTCTAACCAGCAAGTTCATAAATTTTCAAGTTGGTAGCGAAGTAGAAATTCAAGTTATCCGTTGCGCCAATATTAAGTCTCACTGCTTTAGGTCATTCAAGAATACAATAACTGGACTCTTAGAAGGTTACTTGAACATCATTTAAGCATCCAGTTACATAGAAATAGAATGAAACGGAAAGGCAGATGAGTTGACCAGGTTGGAGACAGTTGGAAACACAATAGCCTAAGCCGTTCAACTCTTTTTAAGTTGGTATGGAGTAATCGACTTTGAAGGAATATCTAAGGTCTTCTATCACTGGTTTCACAGGGCGTAACATAAGGTTTCTTTGATCCAGAGTTGATGGTGAACAGAAAAAAAAAACTTCTACTTCAAACCAATGGTAATATTGTGGGGCCATCACAGTGCACCTAACCTTAAGATTCTACCTACAGAAAATTTCAATAGTCGATTTGGCGTAATGCACAGCATGCGTGGAGGATGATGGTCTAACTACTTGAACATTATCTTTATGAATACGCAGCCTTCAGTCATATGACCTAATATATATTCTACGACTCGCAATGGTCCAACTTAAGAGAAATTTTACAGCCGGAATAAAAAAGATAAGGATATTTTTTATCAAATTCATTGAGTTTCGGGAGAAAAATGTGCCCAATAACGGCCAAAGTCGGGCCGGCTGTTGTCTGACACCACTGCAACTCCTTATTCAACCAACCACATTTTTTGTACCAGAAAATATTTGGAAATAACCTCCCAAAAGTCCAAAATCAAAGCTTCTTATTAAGATCCACACTCAACTTTTTTTTTAATTTCTAAAAAATTTGGACTGACTCCACTTGCAATTTGTTGACAGGAAGTAGTGACGTATGTGGGCTCCTGCGGTACTCTGTATTACACTTAATATAGTGAAGACAACACTAAAATAGCCCATAACTGTTATTCTTCCTCTATCTGGTTCTCAATGATTATGTGCCTCTTAAGCCGTTATAGTGTCATTGTAGACTCTTTTAGTAACTGAAAATATGATGAGCGAGCGGTTGTGTACTTGAAATTACTTTAAACGTGATTGCAGCTGTTTGCGGCTGTTGCAAGTCTACGGTTAATGCCAACTATTAAATTGCCATGTCTGCACCTCACACACAACTGCATTTTAAAGGCTGCAATTCTTTTAATTTCAACAACATTTACCGTTTCAAGGTCATTAAACCAATGCGCCGCTGCCTGCCGCACTTCAATGCCACACCGCACTCGACAGCAACTTTGGTAAATTTCACGTGCCCCTCTCTCGTTTTTCTCTTGCCCTCAATTTTCCCTGCTTCTGTCTTGTTGTTGTTGTGTTTCTTTATATTTTTTATAATAATTTTATGTCATTGGCTGGTTTGCTCGTGCAAGCCAACAGCAGCTGCGCTCACGGATTTTATTAGCCTTGTTACTGTCGCATTTTGTTGTTGCCATTTCAGCTTGTTTCGCCGTTATTATTATGATTATTATTGCAGTTGCTGGCATTGTTGGTGTTGCTGCTGTTGTTATTAAGCATTTAATTACATTTTTGGCATTAAAATTACTTGTGCCTGGCTGTGGAGCGACGGTATCGTAAAAATTTCAATGTATGTGTGATTTATATTGGTGTGGTGGTGTAGGCGTGAGCGCTCCAGCTGTTGGCAACGAGTTAATGAAACACAATGGCAATTCGTTCGGTTATGTAGACGCAAATTTTATGCCCATATAAATAAATATTTATGCCTCTTCATGTGTGTACATGTGTTTTTATCGATTAATGTTGGTGTGTTTAAAGCACTCAGCTACCAGTGAAAGTGGAGTACGATTATTCTCGTGAGGCATATATTTATTAATTTGGATATCTTTATCTATATCTATATCTATATCTATATCTATATCTATATCTATATCTATATCTATATCTATATCTATATCTATATCTATATCTATATCTATAT
>NW_017534852.1:800319-836864 GCF_001853355.1 Bactrocera latifrons
TATCTATATCTATATCTATATCTATATCTATATCTATATCTATATCTATATCTCTATCTCTATCTATATCTTAAACTATCACTCGATATTAGGGCCTTCTCTCTTTTGACAAGGAATGAGAGTTTCAATATCGAAATTTTATATGGTTGGCCTCATGGGATCTTTTTACAACGATCGCCATTTCTAATGACATTAGGGTACCAAGCCTTGATGATGAGTCATAACCATCTGTTAATAAAGCTGTCAATCTTTCCAGTAATGTGGTTGGTTAGAAGAAAAGCTTCATATACATAAGGCGGTAAAGAGGCTACTTTGAATTTAATTCGTGTAATTTCTTTTGGAAGGTTATGTGTGTCGAATTCTATATTTAGATTTATATTCTAAAGACTGAGACTACAAAATTATTTCACTCATCGACAGCATCGCTGATAAGTTGCACTACTGCTTCGCGAAACTTTTTGGGTGAAACGGAGTCGCTGTAGAAGAGGCACAGTAAGCATTTCCACAAATGAATCGAAGTTCAAAGGAAAGGTTGGAGTGGAAGTCTTTGTTGGGAGATTCCAATCAACTTTTTTTTTAGATTGCCAGACTTTCAATCGAAAGTAGTAGCCACCAAGATAGCAGCAGATGTACAGTGCAGTTCCTTTAGGAATGTATGTAAACACTCCGATAGCCGAACTGCTGATCAAAGAGGGTATAACCTCACTTGCAATGGCATCAAGCTATTTAAATATGAAACTTGTCTGGGTGCCTAGCCATAGAAGAATCGTCAGGAAATTGTAGAGCTAATCAGCTTAGAAACAAATATATCCATATCCAAATCTCATAAAAAATACACTTCCCTTTTCTTCGTGCACTCTACGAAAAGTTTTTGTGGTTCGCGGGAGCTCAAGCGGCGTTGGTTAGCAGTCAGAACTGGGCAGAGTGAGGCATAAAATATCCGTTAAATTTCTGGTTTGTTGTAAGACTCACATCACCACAATGATAGGCGCCCTAATTGGACCCTGTTTCATTTGCACTCCCGCGGTGAGACTAAAGGAGGAAGCAGTTTGTCAAATATGCAATGGAAAAGATGAGGTGGAAACATAACATTCTCTTCCACTGTCCAGCTTTCGCCCGACTAAGGTTGAAGCTTCTGCCATATTTTTTATGTACACTTTTCCAATAAATTTGTAGCAGGCTTAAGACATTTTTTGAATATCCGACGATATTTTTAATCCTTATCTAATAAATATGATCATCATAATTAACAAGCCCCTCTAGGAGTGCAACTGGTATTATTCGTGGTCTCACTAGTAGTCAGCCTTTTTACCTAATCTAACCTATCCTTTCCTGCACTGTTTTCGACGGATATTGTACCACCTAGCTAAGTGAAGTGAAACCATTATCAATTTCTTTGTTTTGTAGTCTAAAACTATCGTTGCTTTATGTATTCATTTTCGTTGCTTATTTTTTGTTTATCCAACACTAATCTACTCTACCAGTAAATTGTTAAGCTTTGCTAGCATGTCGGAGTGCTTGACAAACAGCGAGCAAATGTCGTCCATTTAAGCAATATCTTCAAGAAGTGCGGTAAAGCTCCAGTAGATTCCTCAGCACTTACCATCTAAGGGAGTGCGTACGATATCATCAATAATAATAAGGATAATATTTGACGAAAGAAAATTCCCTTGGCAAACGCCTGGGTACGTAAAATTATATACATATAGTAAGCGCTTGGATACTATAGCGCTATAGTCAACGAAAATAAGTTTAAGAGTCTACTGTCTTTCGTACATTAACTCCACTAATAAGAAAATTGGGGTTTATTTTATTATTGAACGGGCGAAACCCGGCCTGATGTTTTGTCTTAGATCAGTCAAGTTTTGATTTAGTGTAATTTACAAAAAAAAAAAAAAAAAAAAAAAAAATGGTCCTTGGACGTAGTGAGAAAAAGTATAATTTTGCGATAGTTTTCACATTGAGGAATGTCGTTTGACTTTACGAGTTTCGCCATGTGTTCTGGGCACAATTTTTGCTAATATGATTTGGTGAACGTAGTCGACCTTTTTGTGATACAACTTCATCGAACATTTCAGTTTAGAAATAGTTAATTAATTCCGTAAAATGTTCTCTGAATTATTGCGCTTATATATTTTCAACACACATGATTATGTTATTATATATGTTTTATTTCATCGACACTTTTCGGTTTTTATATGTAGGAGGCTGAAACGTCCACAATACCAACCTTCCTAAGGCTCTAATGCACACATATACCAGTAGTTTCTTCAAACTATCTCCATTTATACATAAATCATCATTTCCATGAGCATTCGAATGGATGTATTCGGAGTTTAACTTGTCTCTTGATCAATTTGACAGACATGTTTCTATATATATTTTATACAAACAGTCGATAGGACCTCAAACTATTATACTCTGTCACAACATATTGGAAAAGTATAAAAACTACTAATAGTTTGATTAGCAGTCCGATATGTTTATTTAAATTATTTCCAATTTTTCTTTCTGGATGACACAAACTTCGTGAAAAACTTATAAGTTAATAAATTTTATGTTCAGGATATTTTATTTGATACATTAGTTACAGCAGTATGTGATTTCGTTAGGCTGAGTTCGCAGTGGAATGAGAGTTAAAAAATAAAATATATAAAAATATAAATTAAGTAATAAATAGGAAGAATAATTTATAAATAATAGCGTGTATCACGCATTGAGACATCGCTAACAGTCAAGTGGTAATATTTCTATTTAATCTTGCTGCAGTATGTACTTAGATTAAGGTATAAATAATCTACAAAAATATTTTCTTTTGTTATTTTTGATTGAAAAACATCGAAACGTTCAATATTCTTGTAATAAATATCATTGAAACTCAAAGTTCTTATATTTACAAAACCGTTTTTTCTTCTAAATTAGACTTACAGTTGAGCTTTTATATATAAAAGTAAGAGACACACAAGCCATATGCAATTAAATACCTGAATTATATTAACAAGCACACATTGCATACAAAAAAATTCTAACTTACCATATGTAACATCCTAAACCGGAGCAAAGAAATATTTTGAAGTGTGTAGATACTTCTAAAAAAGTACAACATTTTTATCCCACAACAAGAAATGTCATAAAATTACCAAACACACAAAGGAACCAGAATAGTCAAATAACAAAAAAATTTAAATATTGTTGTTATGTTGTATGCTGTCTGAAATAGCTTTTAACTGAGATTTATTGGAATAATAACTGAAAAATATCATAAAACTTTAATTAAACTATTGGGAAAAAATAACAAGAAGAAATAAAACAAGAAAGTAAGGGCTAAGGGTGGCCACAACCGAACAGATTTCAGGAAATACGGTAAGATTAGAAATCCAAGCAATTATATATACCGTATTAAGGTATCACGTTGCAAACACCGGCAAACAGACCACACCAAACCATTGGTTTTTATGAAAGAAATGGCAGCTCTTGAATTCCTTAAGGTTGCTCTTTGTCCAAAATGCGGCAATTCTGCTTGTTTATATAGCCATTGAGCCAAAAATGGGCCTCACCGCTGAACAAAATTTGGCTTCGGATCTTTTTGGAACTTTTCAAGAGCCCATAGAGCAAAGCGATGACTTTGTACGCTTTGATTTTAAGATCTCAACGTAAAATGCGCCAAGTCGTTCCATACGTCAGCCCGAGTGTATATTCTCAGCTACGGTTAAAGCAACTTGACACGACTCACGCGTGATCTGTCAAAAAATGCTATTAAAGGGATCACTCGCCTCAAAGCTTCATTCTATGAAATTTGGAAAAGACAACGGCTAGTGGAAATTAGTAAACGAATAGAAATCCAGAGAGCACCTTAGCGTACCGACCTTTCTGCATGATTCAAGAAGCTGGTAAGCTCGTTAAGAAAAAATAACGGACGGATAAAGCCATGGAAAAGCTAGAATTCCACAGCTGCTTTAAGTGTGATATCGATTTTAGGCATAGCTGAAGTGTAGACGTTACAGAAGCCAAAACAAATATCACCACCACAAGAGAGGTAATAAGGAGCTATACCTTGGAGCAATGGTAAACTCGTTGAGAGCAGCGGCGTCATGGTAGTTGGACTGCTAGGCTAATGATGATTTGAAAAATATAGGTATATATATAACAATCCAAACATAAAGAGATGTATTATTTTATATAAAAACTATGCTCATGTGAGCACTTGAGCAGTGATGTGTAGTAATGAGATTATCTCAAATGCAAATACTCACCATTTCATTACGAATATAACTTCTTCACCACTCAGGATATGAAGAGATGATCATTTTATTGAAAGTTAAGTGCAAAGAGAAAGAGAGATATCAAAATTAACCAAATGCTTAATTCACAGCTTAAAATTGTTCAAATTACTCAAAAATAATAACATAATTAATTGAGAGACAAAAGCACAATTGAAGCATCAGTTTTACGGCAAACAACAATAAAACCATAGATTATCTGAGCAAATAGCAATATGAATACCATTCAGCTGAGCACAGTTGGGCCCCAAGTAAACAAATACGAAGTTTTTGTTCAAAATTAAAATGCACACTTACATACAGCAAACGCATAAACAACAAAACAAATACTGAATTGGCGTCTTGCTGATAGCTGAAAGGTGAAAACTGCAGGGAAATGAATGATAGTCAAGTATGCTTAATGGAAAGAGAGAGCAATCATAGCTGCCTGGGAGAATTGGGAAAATTCAAATATGATTTCGCACTACTGACACAGCGCGGAGTGACTGCAAGAATTTATGGAGAAGCAAATATAAAATGAAATGGAAGTTTTGCGCACACACACAACTATATCTTTATATGTATACTTGTGTATGAGTGTGTGTACAATTTTATAATTTTATGCTCTAGTGTCGTGTATGAATATAAAATATGCATATTTGCATAGGTTCGCATATACATATATTTTATAACATATTTGTGTGTGTGGGTGTGTGTGTGTGCATAGTGGTATTCGCAATGACTTTATTAATAATGATGCCTTCATACGAATGTTGCATAATTTTGTTAATAAAAGTTTATTCACAAAATTTTTATTGAAGTCATGAAAATATAAGTACTACCATGGCAATCAACTCTTCGTATGAATGCATAAGTAAATATAGGGATTTTGTGTAAAAATTTGAATCAGCAGAAGTGTAAGTGTAGATGACTTGACTTAGATATACACAAGCACATACAAAAGTACGTTCATTTACACACAAGTATATTTATACATATACACACATACTGTACCTTTGTTGAATATTTTAACTTTAATATTTGACTACTTAAATTTTGTAATTTTTCACTTTTAAAGCGAAATCGCCAACATCTTCAGTTTCAAAAAGCAGTCAAGTTCTACATGACCTGTTATTTAAAAAAAGTCCATTTTACATCTGTATACTTCAGTATCAGATGAAATGTTAAATACCTTAATTTTTATCACGAAACTTTCAAATCCCAAATTTTTCTGAAATATAAATTTGTATGAAATATTGAAATATTTAAATTTCAATAGCTAAAATCATATCCTTCCTTTTTTATGGCATATATAATATGAACAAATCCCGAAAAAAATCGGGATCCCGAAACATTGACTTCAAATACCGAAATACATTTACTTCAAATTCCAAAATTTGCAAACTATAAAGCGGGTAGATATTTTGTTACCTAAATTGTTATAAAATATTATGCACAGATCCCAAACGTCCTTCAGTATAACAAAGTTTCGAATCCAAATTTAATTCAAATAAAATTTTTCGTATAAAAAAATATTTAAGTTCAAATAGGTTAATTTTTAACCTACTCTTTTCTGTGGCGTACACAATCTGAACACATCCCGAAAAAGTTCGGGATCTCGAAACTTTTAATGCTTAATGACTAAACTTTTTTGTAATATTATGACCAAATTTCGAAAACTTTTTGGAATCCCGAAACTATAAAAACCGAAATTCTGTGCTTTAGAAGTCTTTAAGTAAAAAGTTTTACTAAAACAAATATTTAATTTTCTAAATGACCGGTGTTCTAAAAGTTAAAGCTAAAATTTTTTCGGAAATCCCGAAAATTGTTCGGAATACCCAAATCATAAAATACGGAAATTTTATGCATACAAAGTACTAAATTTTGCTGAAGCTAAAATTTGTTTTACTGAATGATGAGATTTCTAAAAGTTAAAATTATAATTTTTTTCAAAGTTCCGAAAATTTTTGGAATCCCTTTTTTTGAAAAGTTTTCCTGATGATTGTTAGATAAAACAAACCAGACGTGTTTAAAGTGGGAAAGTTGTAATATCAAAAAAAATCCCAAAAATTTTCTGGATCGAGATGTAAAAAATTTATAGTTTTATGTTCCAAAACTTGTTAAATAAAAACAACAGACGGTTTTAAGAAAAAAAAGTTGTAATTTTATTGAAAATCCGGAAAATTTTTGGGGTCGCGATGAAACTATTAGTAGTTTCGCTGTTCCAAAATTTCTTAAAGAAATACCCAAAAAAAAAAAAAAAAATAAAAAATAAAAAAAAGCGAACATTTATCCCGAGTTTACAAGTATGTGCTTACTAACACTTCTCAGTTAGTTTAGTCAGGTAGTTTATTAAGAACTGTTGTTCAATTTTTCCTATTATAATAAAATCTATCTTAAGAAACAGTGAAAGATTTATTGATAATGCTTCAAGACCCCAAAACTAGTGGCATACCGAAATAATTTCTTTTCGAAGAGCATTATTGCATTTCGAAGTAACTAAGTCATTTAATATAGACCGAAATCTGGTATTGTGCTAATATTATTCAAATGAAACATTTAAAAAAGTATCAATTTCTTTTGCCACAACAATTCAACATGAGTAAACTAATAATTTTGTAAACAAGCCACAATACCTTGTAAATAACTTCCTTAACAGCAAAAGCATACTCGAAACCCCTCTCTATGAACAGCTGAAATATCTTGCTATGGCATTTTTGTTGCATTCCTCATTACACCCTCCAAGTTTGTGTCGCTCTTTATACTCCACTTGCGGCCATCCCTTACTTTATTCACTGCTAAGCCCCACACAGCAGTCGAGCGTAAAAGTTTTCCCATAATAATTCCCACAAATAGCACTAAAATTAATTAGATTCCACAGTATTTAATACGTTCATAGCAAATCTCTTCTTCTGTATTCGCCCTCCTTGCAGCTCACGCTTAGTTTGTTTCAGCTTGCCACTCTAATATTTGCTAGCTGCTTGCAGGCGCGTTCGACATTGTTGTTATTTATGTCAATATAAATGAAATGCTCCGGCTCATGCTCATGTAGCAGCTGCGACAGCGTGTCAGGGTTTAGTGTGCGATTTTACAAGTTTGCAAAGCATTGTGCGCGTGGGCGTATACGCAACATTTTAAGTAAGTACGATTCCTATTGTTACATTACGGACATTGACATCGCTGGCCTTCAGCTTGCTGCTTTCGTGTGTGCATGAAATTGAGGTGTGCATGTGCGTCTATGACGAGCTTTGTATAACTGTTACTTAAAGGGTTGCGTTTTACGTGTTGTATTGCCTTAGTTTGGCGCTATTGTGTCACAGGTGCGAGTTCATGCATTTCTATCATTTGAAGCCATTGTTATATCTTTGAATTCGTTCAAAGTGTGCAAGCTGTGTAATAAGTAAATTTTTTTTGTTACTTATTTTTACGGAAAATCAAAAACTCATATTCATATTATTTATGGCGTTTTATGGGATTTGTACTTCCGACTACTTTTTTTTAAATAACTTGTAAATCAAAGTATCTTAACTTCCGTTGGCTTTTGCTTGCTATTGAGTTCGACTTTTATGGTATTTTGAAGTGTTGTGTAATTTCATTGTATATCAAAAAACTAGACTTGAGTGTGTTTTCAATCGTTTTGAACTCAGAGCTTCGTCTGTCATTCGAAGTACATATCATATATAAACTGACGTAAGTTTTGAATGGATTTCAAAACCATACTATATCCATATACTTATATAGATATTCAATTGTTAATTTCAAAAAAATCCTTACATAAGACATATGGGGTCAGACAGTACCCTTGGCCCAATATAATTTATTATTAAACAAGAAAAAATGTTAACTTCGGTTGCACTGAAGCTAAATACCCTTCACAGGTGCATTTCTGTTAGTAACTATGTGTTCTGATCGTATGGAGGCTATATGATTTAGTAATCAGTTCTGAGCAATTTTTTTGGGGATTACAAAAAATAATCTATACCAAATTTCGTGAGCACATCTTGTCAAATGTGAAAGTTGTCCACACAAGAACTTGATTCCGATCGTTCAGTTTGTATGGCAACTATGTGCTATAGTGGTCCGATATCAGCCGTTACGACAAATGAGCAGCTTCTTGTAAAGAAAATGACGTTTGCAAAATTTCAAAACGATATCTTGAAAACTGAGGGACTAGTTCGTATATATACAGACAGACAGACGGACATGGATAAATCGACTCAGATCGGCATACTGATCATTTATATATATACTTTATAGGGCCTCCGACGCTTCCTTCTGGGTGTGACAAACTTAATATATCCTGCTCAGGGTATAAAAAGTGCTCGCTGAACTTTATCAAGGAGAAGCAAGTTTGAAAACCTCTAAGGTATAGGTATAAGTGATCCCGGTGTTTCCCATTTTTAACAAATCTATAACTTATCCTCAGGAAGAGATATTTTTTGGAATCTCATTTATCTCGAAGATTGACCAATGTATACTGTATATTGGGTAGTCTAAAAAGTCTTTTCGTATTAGAAATACGAATCAAACTTCAACTAACTTTTTCATCTTTATAATGAACTTTAATGAACCAAATATTACCGTTTTGGTCGACCACTTTTTGCCATTTTTCGCTAGAGACATTATTCCATCAGTGCAAAGCTTTTCTGGTTTCTCGGCGAAAAACTGCGACAATAAGTTTTCACAGGCTTCTCTTGAAGCCAACTTTACTCCATTTCGGGAGTTCTGCATGGACCGAAATAAATGGTAGTATGAATGTGCAAGGTCAAGGCTATATGGTGGATGCATCAAAACGTCCCAGCCGAGCTGTCGAAGTTTTTTAACGCGAAAGACATGTGTTTTCTAGCGTTGTCCTGATGGAAGACGAAACCTGTTCTGTGGATCAGTTCTGATCTTTTTTTTTTTTTTTGGTTGCTTGCTTCAATTTCATCAGTTGTTGACAGTTAAATGTGGAATCAATCTTTCGAACCGACTGGAGCAGCTCATAGTGGATGATTCCTTTCCGATTCCACCACGCACTCAGCATTACCTTTCTCGAGGTTTCAATCTTGGAGTTGCGACCATTTGTTGAGCTTTACCACGCTTGCATCATGATCTTATATTTTAATAGCGGTATTTTTTGATGACTCATGCCCAGCTCTTGACCGATCCAACGGCTGCTACTATGTGGTCTCTTTTGAAAGGCCTTCCAGAGCATGGCGCATTTTCGACCACCTCTGCACCAGAACGAAAACGTTAAAACCATCGTCGTGCGGTGGAAATGGAAACTGTATCGGGTCCATAAACTACACAAGTTTTATTAGCTTCTTGAGATTCATTTTTGCCTTTATCGTAGTAGTACTGTGAAATATGCCGTATTTTCTCCTTATTTTGCTCCATGTGTGCGACGCTATAAGCTATGAACGACTTCAAAGAAATGACAACCAATCAAACACGTGTTAGTGCGTGAAGTGAGCTTTCCAAAAAGGTATAGCATGACCCGATGCGACGAATAAAACTAGAACTACGCGTTCTCAGCGCCAACTAGTGAAAATACCGCAAGACTTTTTTGACAACCTAATATTATCACATTTCGTCTCTTGTTACCATTCGCTTCAGAAGTGATTCGACTTCATTCAGCAGAGCATCGTAGATGTTAATTCCGTTCAGTAACTTTTTCACAGACAATTCATTTGGAACCCAAACATCGTGCTTCTTTTTGTAGCCAGCCTTTTTTAAACGGTTAAAAGCCGTTTGGTGATGAATTTCAAGCTCCTTAGCGATATAATGCTTCTTTTGTGACGGTCCTGGTCAATATTTTCCATAATTTCATTGGCTTTTTAAACGATAGGTCGACCAGAACCAGGTGCATGTTTCATATCGAAATTTTCCCGAGGTATATGATGGACCTGATTACATGCTGGGTAATATGTTTTGATTGGGTTGTGAAACCTTTTTTTGTTTTAAATAAAACAAACAAAACAATTGCCTAAATGATCTTTCGGTTCAGTCTAAATCATTGATATAGCAAATAGCTGATGTCTGAGTATCTGCTTAGCCCAGTCTATTGGTAGGCTTACACACGTTTTACATTGATCATGATTTCTAGCAGGAAATCTACTAAAGCCTAAATAGTAATGTTCAATTAAAGAGATCACAGCTCTTATCTTTAAGAGTTAATTCCCCACACACAAAACAAAAACTGTCGTTACAACACTTTCATGACATGAAACGACTGTAATTGTTATACGTATGTAAAAGGAGGCATTTAAAATGACACGTACATGAGGTGAGGGAAAATAAAAAAAATGGGCTTGCTGGAAACAAAATTATTGCACATATATTGTTAATGAGGGCACAAAAACGTAAAGAAAGTTCATCACAAAGTTCGTGTGAAGAAAACAGTGCTGACCAGTGTAACCAATAATTAGGCGCAGGGCCGTTGAATGACCGCTTAATGGTTGCCATGGCAGTTCAGCTTGTGGGTTCTCTCAAAATACTCTGCAATACTTGCTACAAACACAACAACTAAGGTTTCAAAATTATCTGAGAAATACTCAAAACTCTAAGTATAAGATCCTGTGGTCATGTAACTACATTTTTCGTTGATTGAGCATTTCTGACTTCAGATGTAATTCATTTTTAAAACGCTATAATTTACACATGAAAACAAAAACAAAACTCATTTTAAGCTCTTAGTACACACAATACATATTGTTCGCTTATGAATATTAATGAAGTATAACAAAGTCACCTCTCCACCAAAACAGTATACAATTGCACACATATTATAACGGGTGATCCATTGCGAGGTTCCTTGCTTTTTTAAAGAAAATACACAGAAACTTCAAATTTAATGAAGAATATTTATTATCATTCGAAAGAATTTTTTGGCATGAATTTTTTGAAAATCATCTCTTTCAAATGTTGATCGCGGCTACATCACTGCTGAGCCATCCCTTGAGTCCAATTTTCAATGACTTGTATTTAAAAAAGGACTTCTACTTCGATCACCCGTTATAAGTAATATACATATATCACGGACAAAATGAATTTTCAACTAACTGAGTGCTTTGTGGTCGTAGTTTGTCACGTTTTTTATGGCAGCGTAATAATACAATATAAAAGCGGTAGAATAAAATAAAAGAAAAACAAAAGCAACAGCGAAGCAAAGTAAACAAGCAGCGAAGCGAAACAAAATGTAAAACCATTAAAAAAGTGAAAATATTTTAAAATTTCTACACATTTGAAATTGTGGTCAAAAATACTTCGTCATATGGCTGCGACAGTAGAGAGAGCTTGGAAAAATGTAACCAAAAATAAAATTGAAAAAAAAAAAATGTGCGGGAAGCCACAAGAATTTTATTTAATTACATTTTCCATTTACAAGTATTGTATAATAACCGAGCTCCAATCAAAAAGGTATGAAAGACAATAAATGTACGCAATGCAACCCTGTGAGGGTGAAAAAATAGGCTTTTTGGAATTGCTAAGGGGAGAGCAAATGAAAGATAAGAGAAAATTAAGATTAAGATTCATATTATTTGTTGAAATTTTCTTTTTGTTTTTAGTTTTCTTTGTTTTGAAATTTAACTGCATTACAATTCGATCTGTAGCGAAAAATAAAATTCAGTTTTCAAATGCCTTAGAAAATATTTATAAGTTCCAAAATACAAACTTAAGAGTCATAACTCTTCAGGGATATCAGAAATGGTAAAGGCTTTATACATAGTACATTCATGAAGGCTATCCGTTGCGCCAATACCATACAGACAATAACTAGACTCTCAGTGGTTAACTCGGCTAATGTCATTTCGGTGTCCAGTCATAAACTAATAGAAGAAAATGGAAACCAGACGATCCAGCCCGAGGGGGCAGCTCTAAATAAAATTCTCCAGACTATACAGTTCGTTCAAAGTTTATTTGATGCAATGAATCCCAGAGGACTCCTCAGATCTGTAAATACTGGAAACAGGGGGTAACTTTGTTACTTTTTGGTGGTGTTGCTGGTGAACAGGCCAGAAAGTAGCTAGTCTAGGCTAAATGTAACTTAATAAGATAATCATCGTCCCTAGGATCTCACCTTCAGAAAATTGGAAGAGACACTTCGGTGAAATGCAGAACAAGCGTGGAGGATGTTGATACGCTGGAACACTATCTATGCGATTGCTGAGTGTTCAGTCGGATGCCACAACTTAAGAAACTTATGGCAGCCGGGGTGGAAAAAATCACGTTTTTGACAAAGCCTAATAAGGTGAAGGAAAAGTTTAATTTGGTTACCACCAGGAAGCAAAATGAACCTTTTGATGGCATTAGAGTGAACGCCTGCGGTCTGGCGCTTATGCGCGCCGCTTTTCAACAAATAAAACAATCAAATTTTGCTTTAGTTTTTTTGTCTTCATTTTAGCAATTATTAAAATAGAATATTGATTACCATTTTTCAATATCTTCAACACAGCGCCATCTGTCGGAACTTTAAGCATTAACTAACCTAAAGCTTTTAGAACGACAGGAATGTAAATATTTTGTTCACAATATAATCATATAAATTACATCTACCCTATATCTTCAAATAAGCAAGTAAATTGTTTAGTAAATACGACTTTTCAATACTCGGACAATAGCGCCATCTGCCGACTTGCTGACGTTATCTGTTTTTTATATTTTTCCTTTTCTAGTAGTTAACTTATAAGTAGTTACCCTAAAATTTTGATAGAAACACTACAGTTGAAGTAATTAATATATAACAAAAAACCAAAGCATTTAAGAGGCAAATAGTGGTGAGAACCCTTAAAACCGAATCAAATTATTATGGAACTTACTAATTTTCCACCATTTCGATTAGAGCGCCGCTTCCTGGAGCCCTTTTTACTTTAAAGTAAAAGATTTTTGATCGAAGTTATTAACACCTAAAAGGTAACCGAAAAGTATCTGAGAAATCAATATTTAGTGACAAAAAACTTACCAACTTAATAAAAACATTACAGTTAATATGAGTTTTAAACGATATCGGTTTCAGCGCCACCTGTTGGAGGCTTTTTTTCTTTCACTCACACTCTTTCACCACTCTTGACTCTAACCACAGAGGATAACATCCAGATCGGTGGTTATACTAGTGTAGTAAATTTTCCTACATGGTTATATGTGCTCCTTGTTCCATCTGCCTCAACCTTTGATCGTTATATTTGTCCATATATTTATTTAGCAAAGCTTTGCATACTCACCGCAGCTTTCAATTTGAAAGCAATGTGTCAATCACGGTGTGACCGCAAGAGCATTTTTCGCACATACTACGACACTCACATGTGAATATTGTAGCGGTAAATGAATGTGTGTAATTTTATTGTTTTAAAGTGTGTGGTTGTATGTATATATAAATATATGTAGGGACATATGCTAACATGGAAATGGCTTATGCGGTTACGTTGTGAAATTATAAGATTACTTCTTTATTGAATTGATTTACACAAATTAATTTACAACTGCTTTTTTGTAAAAAAAATATATGTGCGTATGTTTCTTGAAAACATTGCTCTACAAGTTAGAATAAGGTTTCTTATTTGAATTTATTTAATTTAATTTTAATGAAGCCTTAAAGCTTTTTGTTCTACATATGGAATTAGCTTGATGGAGCAGTTGCAGTATTGCTATGTAGCAGGAACAACTCGGTCCAGCAGTATAAGATTCTTGTGCTAAACTTCAAATATAAATTTCGGCTTTCCTCTTTTAAAGTTATTGGAAAAATGTACTGAGCAGAGACGTCGTTAACAAGGCTCTGAACATTCATATGTAGTACGAAATCTCTCTGTGTTTGAGATATTGATCTAAAAACTTCTACATATCATTTTCCCCCTAAAACGCTGCTTACTTGTCGGAACCGCCAATATCGGACCATTATGGCATATAGTTGTCATACAAACTTATCAGTCAAAACCAAGCTCCTGTGAGACAAATTTTTTCATTTGACAAGATATTTTCAAGAAATTTTTCATGAACTATTTTCTGAGACAATACTATAATATTCAAACAAATCGTTTAGATCGGACCACTACAGCATATAGTTTCCATACAAATTGGTCAATCAAAAGGCACTTCACTGTAAGGAAAACTTTTTTATCTTCCAAGTTATCTTTGCAAAATTTGGCATAGCTTACTGTCTTTTGTTTCACCACTAGCTCCAAAGATATTTTTAAGATCGAACTACAATAACAAATAGCTACCATGCAAACTGACCTATTAAAATTAAGATCTTGTATTGAAATTTTTGTATGCGTGAAAGCTTTAAAGCTGCAGTTAAATTTATTTTTTTTTTTTTGTTTTCTAAATATTTAATAAAATTATTTTTTTTTTTTTATAAATTTTAATATTAGTTTTTTTTTTTCTTTAACATCGCATACGAAATCAAACCCTCAGCCATAAGCCACAAACTCACAAGCTCATATCAGGCAAATAAATGCAAATAGTACCCCAAGTATGCATATAAAATGCGCATTTCATTAATATATTTATGCTATGGCACTATGTAACGGGTTTTAAGTAGAAATAAATCGGTTTAACTTTTGCTTTGAAAAATTCATCATACGCCCTGTCGCACCGCATACATCCCATATTGTTGCGAGCACTAGTGCATGCAGTGATAAAATTTTTATTTGTATTTGACGCCAAACCGCAATTTAATAAGAAACTCGAGAAGAACAATTGTACATGATTTGCGCTTTTGTTGTTATTACTTTTTGTGTGTTTGCTCTCCGTTGAACATACAATGCGCACACAATCTAGAGGCAATCAGAAAAATGTCAAGCAGTTGGATGAGTTTGACTTTGATACGGCGGAGACTTGAGTCAAACTGACTGGCTTTAGTGGGTCAAGTATGCCAAATAAAATGCAAAACTCATAAATATATATGAGTGGCTTGTGGTTGTGCTAACATATATATGTACACTATATAGTTCTATATGTATTAGCTTACTCACTCTGCATAAATATACAGCCACTTGCAAACATATAAATAAATATATACTATGTGTGTGCATTGGTATATTGCAATACTCTCTGGTCATTTGCACTATTGTGACAGCCATAACTGCACTTGCTGACAAAAAGCAGTCCCCAGCTGCAGCGCAAGCAAGAAGCAAACAAGTCTTTTTTTGACTAAAATAAAATAAAGCTCAGCAAGATTTTCTGCATAAATTTGGCTCAATTTTTTTTATACGATTACTTGCTTTCTGCAACTTCATGCCTCGTTTTCCGGATTTTCATGCAACATTGCATGTGCCACAACTGGCTGCGGTTATCTGCTTGCAGACAGACACACACTTGGCATATATCTTTATTCAACTTCAAGTGTGTCTGTATGCGCTTTGCGTGTAAACGTTCGCGTCACATGATATTTGCCACACAAATGGAGCGTGAGTGCGGTAGTATGGCAAGTCTGGTGGAACGAACGATTTCTTCGAGTTAGTTTTATTTTATCGTTTTTTAGCGGAGTTTTTAGAGTTGAATATAATTCGAAGTCATGTATAAAAAATTTTTGAAAAGATTTGCGAGGAAGTAAAATAGAGTAGATACAGGAAATGTTGATTTTAATAATAACTGGTGTTTTAGAAATATTATGATATTAAAAATGAGTGTGTACGTTCTTGAAGTTTGAATGACTATGGAATTAATGTACTACCATTAAGCTAAAACATGTCATGAATCATAGTTTTCCTTGTTTTCAACATGTTTTGATACATAATTTTTGTGCCAAATTGCTTTTTAACTCTGCTCTAGTTTTTATTTATATTACTAAGTTCTCTTTGGTTCTGAAGTGCTGTACTCTCTCCTTTACGCTATATATCTACACTTAATATAGGTTGTCAAAAAAAGTCTTGCGGTATTTTCGTTAGTTGGCGCTGAGAGCGCGTAGTTCTAGTTTTATTCGTCGCATCGGGTCATGCTATACCTTTTTGGAAAGCTCACTTCACGCACTAACACGTGCTTGATTATTTGTCGTTTCTTTTAAGTCGTTCGTGAGTTATAGTGTCGCAAACATGGAGCAAAATAAAGACAAAATACGGCTTATTTTACAGTACTACTACGATAAAGGCAAAACTGCCGCCAATAAAATTTGTGCACTTTATGGACTCGATACAGTTTCCATTTCCACCGCACAACGATGGTTTCAACGTTTTCGTTCTGGTGTAGAGGTGGTCGAAGATGCGCCACGCTCCGGAAGCCCTGTCGTCGAAAATGATCGAAAGAGACCGGCATAGTAGCAGCCGTAGCATCGGTCAAGAGCTGGGCTTGAGTCGTCAAAANTACAGTTTCCATTTCCACCGCACAACGATGGTTTCAACGTTTTCGTTCTGGTGTAGAGGTGGTCGAAGATGCGCCACGCTCCGGAAGGCCTGTCGAAAGAGACTGGCATAGTAGCAGCCGTAGCATCGGTCAAGAGCTGGGCATGAGTATCAAAAAATTTTTTATGAACAATTGAAAATTCAATAAAAATACCGCAAGACTTTTTTGACAACCTATTATATCTGATATTGAATGTACAATTCTCTACTCAACTATCCTGCTATGCTTTAGTACAAGCTTTTCCATACCCTTCTATACTTTATACCCTATATTATATACCCTTTACTCTATACCCTATAATCTGTACTCCAAACTCTCCTATACTACTGTAGTACTCTACTCTGTACTTTACACTGTATATTTCATTCTACTTTTAGTATATCTAGAATTGAATCCTTCTCCACTAAACTCTCTTACTTTACTCTATCATATATCCATTATAATCTACTATATGGTCCACACTCTATACAAGACTGTTTGCAGACTACATACTTTATACTCGATTTTGTACTTTCTTCCGATATGCCTACTTTAAATTATACTCAATATACTCTACTCAACTCTGAGTAATCTTAACATGCACGACTCTAATAAGCTTTTTAAGTATATTCATCGATATTAGTGCATTATAAAATGATAAATTGGTCTATTTTACCATGTACTTCTAACCAATCATGTATTTTGTAACTACATAAAATTACTTAAAATATTTCTAAATGAATTAATGTTCAAAACTCTAAATGTATTTAAATTAATTCCATCATTTCCTCTCTTCTTTCTTTCAGGTAAGCCTTCATTTCTAAATATCAACTACACATGTGTTCAGCCTATAATAAAGGCCATCAACCCTGCTGTGAATAAAACGAATCAAATAACAACGCCTTTACAAAACAAAAAAAAAGGACCATATTTGTTTGCAGATCTACATGCATCGGCACCAGGATTTGTTGATTGAAAACTGAAAATTCTATAAGCCAAGTAACTAAAAAAATTCCGAAAATACTCAAATTCCAAACAAAAATCTATTTTTGCTTACCTTTACAACTTCACACGTACCCCGCGTGCGATGCAATAATGCTACGTGTTGGCTGCTGGCGTGGCTGAAGTGCAAAAATCTTGCACATCGCACGTGTGGCAACAACATTTTTTTTTTTTTTTTTTTAATTTTTATAGGTTATGTTTGCTTAGGATTTCGTGAGGTGCGGATGCCTTTTATATTGTTTGTACTTTTTTATTTTCCAATTTTGTTGTGTGAGCCGACGGTAGTCTGTCAAAAGTCAATACAAGCTGCAGTAATAAAAAGTGAAGCAAGTTTTTAAAGAATAAAAAAAGCGATGTCGGTAAATAAATAATAAAAAAAAATTTTACAAAAAATTAAAAAGCTTCATAGCAGCCAATAAAAACCAGCAAAGATTTCCCAGAATACGTATATTGTGGCAGTATATTTTTAATTGAATATACGGTAGTTTGCGAAACTTGGCAACAATGCAAAATTTCTATATTTATTATATGTAAGAGAACTATTTTGGCTGAACAATCGGTCAAATGCAAAAGTCAAGATAGTACAATGAATAGGCTGAACTATGTCAGATCGGTAGTTGACATCACACCTTAAAGAGTTTGAGAACGTTTTCAAACATGTAAACTTTCGCTAAGAGCAACAACAATCGTACAGATTTTTGACGATAACTTGAAATATTATCTGATTTTTTATCTTAAAGCTAACTTAATTTTTATGACGCCGTAAACGTTTTTATTCTTCATATGGGATTAGCTTGATGAAACTCGGTCTTAATAACAGAATGAGATTCTTGTATTAAACATAAAATATATATTACAGCTTTGATGTTTAGAAGTTGTTGGAAAAAATATACTGAGAAGAAACGTTGTAGACAAGGTTCTGAACTGGCGTATCAACACGAAGTCCTACAGTTTTTGTCGCTTTAAAAAACTGCTTACTTTTTGCAACCGCTGATATCGGAGCACACTAATGATTTCCTCCATACTTATCAGTCGAAACCACGTTCTTGTAGTGAAAACCATTCATTTTACGATATATCTTCATGACATTTTTCAAAAATTATTTTCCGAAACTATACTGTAATCTCTAAGCGAAAAAGATGAACTACCTTGTATTTGTAGCTGGCGTTTTAATTTGCGAAAATTGGCAACCTTGCAAAATCATAATATTAGTATAAGTATTTGCTAAACTTTCAGGAAAATAAAAGCAACATTGATAGTAAGGAACTCTGCCGAAATATCTAGCTGATTTTGTTTCTAAAATCTGATTAAAATTGACTACATTGCAAATTTCAGTATAACTGTAACAACATTATAAGGCCATAACCGCATTAAGTGCTTATCGTGAGAAATATGCAAGGGATGGAAGAATATTAAACTTATCAATATTGTCATGTGTTTAGATCTCCGCAGCATCAAATGGATTAAGGAGCAAAGCTTAACTTGTAGTAAACAGAAATAATTCTATAAATTCTTTTGTTTTCGTTTTTCTGTTGAAAAATAGTAAAATAGCTCTGTTGTTTTCGATATTTTCTGAGATCACGGGCTTTAGAGGTGAATCCCTTTTACTCGATTAGTTACTAATTGGTGATTATGAGTTTTCGGTAGGTAGTTTATAGGCTTTAGGTTAATAGTTTAGTTCAAAGACAGTTCAAGTTTCGATCAGAATCCATATTTTCGAATGTTGCAAAAGTTATAAAATTTTCTTCTGAAAAAGAAATTACTACTCTCTCAAAAGTAACTACCTTTCATAATCTGCTTCTAAACCGCATTAATATAGATTTTGAGAAAAGTAGTGGCCAATAAAGAAAATATTTATTAATTATTGGACGGTTTTATAGAAACTTAAATATTTTTTCCGAACTACTTTCCGAATGGACTACTAATTAACCAAAGAACTAATTATAAGTTTACTAGTGGTGGAATATAAAAGTCTAAGACATAAATAAAATGTTTTAATATGTTGCGGAAAAAATCCACTCCCAAAGTTTTCCTGGTGTTCCTCAATTCTTTGATTCTCGGCTGTCCATCAATCCCATTCCGCAATACTAATTCTCTACCGGTTTACAATATTTTCTACATTTAGTTACTGGTGCTTTCGGTAACAATCAGTCTATTTTTTTTTTCAAGGGATGATAATAATATTTTTTTATTTTTTTTGTGGGTTATATAAACTCAGACCGAATTGTGGACGAAATAATTTTAGGTCCTTTTTCAGCGGTTCCCACTGTTCTAATGGTAGTAAATATCAAAATAAAGTAATAGAAGTATTAATATATAAAGTTAGTAGAGAAAGTGGCAAAGTAAGAGGTAAAGTGCTAAGATATCTTGGACAATAACGCAGTGTTGCATTTGTACTACTTATAAATACATTTCCCAAATTTATTTATTTCCTATTGGATTATTTTCATATATATTTTTTTTTCTTTTTCTGTTCTCAGTTTCTCCTTTTCCCAAATGATTGATAAATATATTCCAACAATATTTCAATCTGATTTAATATTATTGTGAAAAGAGAGGCGCTACTTCTTTCAGTTCACTTCCGAAAGTTACTCTGATATTTAAAAGATACTTTCTTACCATTGTATTTCACTTAAGACAATTTCCATGAGCTTTTTGACTCCATATTTACATATTTTACTCCACGTACTTAAATAATGCCTTTCAATATTAGCTAAACTTTTTAAATAATTTTTTTCTACTAACCCTTAAACTAAAGACACTCTTTAAATCACCAACAATTTCAAAGCTATCGCGTTTGATTAAGCTATGTATTGTGTGACCAAAGCCATAAAGGAAGTGATTTCGTAAAAATATGCAAAATTTATCGAGTCATTTTGATTAGGAAAATATTGGTTTCACTAGTCAACTATCTGCGCTAAAGTAAAATGTACGGTAATAAAAAGTTTTATGACGCCAACTAGTTGCACATGCGGAAGCTTGAGAGAAACGGCAAAAGGGCTAACACAATTTTTACTATCACAACAGGCTTGCTTGTATTATTTATTTAAGTAATAAGGGAAAGTTAGCCAGTTAAAAGTAATATGGAGAAAAAAACGTAAAAGAAGAAAGTCGATAAGAGAAAGGCGAAAAGGATAATGGCATAAAGTCGTAAATTCGATGAAAGCACAAAAATTTGCCAACAACTTGATAGTGAGACACAATGTGGCCATGTGGGTAAATGCGTGAATCTATTTTATTATAAAAGTGAAATTGTAGAAATATTAGGCTGGTACTAAAAGTTCGGAAATAGGATTTTTCGGTATTATACTATCAATCGGTAACAAAAATATAAACCGATGGTTATAGAAAAATTTTGGTATATTAGGGTGATCATTGTAAGCGAAAAAATTTTTCGACACTTTGTTCAAAATCGGTATCAATCGTCAAATCGTTTATCACAGTAAAAAATTAAGCATGCTTAATAAATTATAAATATTAAGGTGATTCTTAAAAATTTTAAATATTTATTTTTTGAGACTTATATACTCAATCGGTGATCAGAAGGTTAACTCGTTCGTTAAGTGGGTAAATTGTAAATATTAGGGTGATCATTAAATACTTAAGTTTAATACTTTCTCAATCCTATATTCTATATCGAAAATGAAAAAGTCAGAAGACAATTTAATATACTAGAATGAATAGATGTATCTTCTAAATTGGCATTGAAAACGTTGAACCGTTGCTTATATAGGAAAATTTTACATACTAGCTAAAAACTTCAAAACTCAAAATGAGAATTTTTTTAATAATTGCAATTCTTTCATTAGGGGGGTGTTTAAAAATGTCAGCAATAATTTTTTAGTTTTCTATTACACTATTACACTAGTTCTTTACGACTAAATCCCATAATTCAATTCTTCCTTATATTGTAGCCTCACTGTAGCACCACCCTAATGTCTCTATATACGAGGTGCACAAACTGAAAGTGTGTTAACAAAGCCCATTATTTTCACTTTCACAAAGCAACAAAGTAAATTAACTTTAAAATGGAGACCATCAGCGCGTAGGTGATGGCATCTGACGAACAATGGACGTGAGACAGGAAGCCGCTGTAACACACAGCCACTTTCGTGTATGCAATTACGCGTCATTTGAATGTGTATGGTCAGTTGTTGGCGCACAAAACTATGCCAAATGTTACACACTAAAAGCTTAGTAGTTCATGGTAGCCGAAAATAAAACAAAAGTCGAATAGATAGTGTTACCGAAACGTTTCACGGTTGTGTGCGTTCGGTTTTTATGTAGTGTTTTGGGGCCGCTGGTGCCACAAGAATCTTGTTTCAGCTAGAATGTGCGCCTAAAAATAGTTTACAGTTTAGATTTACAAAGCGAATGCAGCAGCGGCAGGCAGTAAGTCCATGGGTAGCCACAAACAACAGGCAGTTTAGACACACATAAGCGCATGGACAAAAATATAACAAAAAAGCAACCGAAAATTGTCCGGCAAAATTTTCCACAGTTATCTGGAAGAAATGAGCAGTGTAAAAGAATTGAAAAATTGTGCGTTATAGTGAAAAAATTTTTTTAAAGATGACGTAGTGTGAATATCAAATTACTAATGTGACAGAACCAAAAGAAGGCTCAGAGTAAATTTTCAATTCGTATAGACCTAGTGATATGTGCTAGAATGGTTTACAATCAACAAAATGAAACGAATGATTCAAATCCAAATGTATACTAAACAATATGGGCAAGATTGCCTAATATTCTGCTTGGAGTAGAATGTTTTAAACCGAAACGATTTTATTATTGTATTTTGGATTAAATTCATCTATAAAAATTTCCGAAAATTGGCAACATTCTAAATTTTTGCTATATATTTTTAAACTATACTTTTAAAGTATAAAGATGAATTTACAAAAGCAACAGATATAACGACAATTTCAATTTCAAAGTTTTTTGAAAATTGGCAACATTGCAAACGTTTCGATATTGTACTAATTTTAAGTGAATAATTGCAATAGCTGAATGTTGAAGGTCTTGAAAATTTAAGAATTTTGCCGGTTTAACTATGTAAAATGTAAAGCGGCCTTCTGATTTTTCTCATATTCGTTCCTGTAAAGATTCGAAAAAACAGAGAAAATTACGATCAATTATTTTCATATTTCGCTGAGGCCTATAAAAGTTTCCGAAAATTGGCACCATTGTAAAATTTCGATATATATTTTGTAGTATACTTTTAGCGTATAAAGATGAATTTACAAAAGCAACAGTAAAAAATTACCATTTCAGAGATTTTTTGTTAGATTTAATGTCAATCACAAAGAATTTGTGAAAGTTGGCAACATTGTAAACATTTCGATATTGTAATTCTTTTAAGTGAATAATTGCAGTAATGAATGTTGAAGATCTGTGGGAAAATTTAAGTTGTTTTTTGCTCTGAGTATCAGACGATTTAATTATTTAAAGTGTAAAGCCATCTTCTAACTTTTCTTATGCTCGTAAGTTTTTGGGAAGAAGAAGCAGCCATCATGTTTCTCAATATAGATTTTTGTATGTATTCAATTTTTGAAGTTCTAACTTTTAACACATATCGACTCACTTAACGGCAAATACAACCTTGAACTATCTACGAACATCGGTTCGGTCTGTTAATTAAAAGCTGTAAATATGGATATGAAAAATCGTTTCGCTCCAAACATCCGGCTATAGCATTCAGTTTTGTAATATGGAAATAAATATTAGTTTCCTCTTCTCTGCCTGGCGCTTAAAGCTTTCCCCATAGTTTGGAAATAGTTTATAATATTCTAGAACATTTCTTCCGAGTGCTCAAAATATGGAAGCCAAAAGACTTTTCTTCCTGATGTCCGTCTATGGCTTAAAGCTGTTCCGCTATGTTTGGAAGTAGTTTTACTAAAATCTTGAAATAGAAGCATCTTATAATATATCCTTGAATCGGTCGTGACTTAAGAACACTTGAAATACTGAAACAGCTTTGTAATATCTTATAATTTTCTAGAGCAGCTTTAAGCTTCCACCCTCAACTTTGAAACAATCTATAGTTTTTTCGATGGTGTATTTTTTCGGTCGTGTCTTCTGAATACTTAAAATACGAAAATTAAAATTATATTGACTGAAAATATCTAGTTAAGTTTTCACTCTTAGCTTTGAAACAGTTTATAATTTCTTGATCATCTTATATGAAAGCTTAAAATTTTTAAACCAAAACTACTAATCATCTAATTATCTGGCTAAAGCTTAGATCTTTCACACTCATCAATGAAACAACTTGAATTTATTTTGGTACCTTATTCTGAAAGGTTAATTACGGAAGGCAAAATTTCATGCTAAAATTATATAAACTCCAAATATGTGCCTACAGCTTAAAGCTTCCAATGAAAGTTTGGCAACCACTTATAATTTTTGGATAACTTGATCGTGACTACGGTTGCTGACTCAAACATATTTTTCTTACAAATATGTGATCTAAAGCTTTAAGTTTATACATACACTAAAAATTTTAAAAACTTATAATTTATTCGAACATGCCTTGAAAATGCTTAAAATATTACAATCACAACTTCTTAATATTTCTAAATCTTGCTAGCCAGCTTAAAACTCCCGTTAAAAACGTTTGGAATTTTTTATTATTTGAGATTCGATTACATTTATTTTCTCCTGGCTGTAGATATGGAAAAAACTTTAATGTGTCAGTGTAACAACGCAAATCGCAAATCACAGCCCAAACAACAACAAAAGCAACAACAACAGTAATAAAAAAAAACAAATGTGTAAACTAACGTTGCGGTTGACTACTTTTGACTTTGACTTTTAAACTGTGCGTCGCCACAAAATGGTCGAACCCAACCAGCGCTCGTTTGCCTACGACACCGCACTGCTGCTCTCTCACTCATATGTAGACATATGAATGTGTGCGCCTAACTTTGGTCCATGTGATATTGGGTGCCGTTTTTGTTTTGTTTTTCCACTGTTTGGTTATTCAATTTTGCAATAGCCTCAATGGCGGCGATACTTTGAGAATAACAAAAGCGTAACTAAATTACATAACACAGGCACACACACAAAGATGGACTCGCACATGCACTGGCGTATTGCGTATGCTATGCAGGCCAAAATAACTTTAGCGGCTTTTGAGGACGGCCTTTGTGTGTGCACTCTGGCTCACTGGCGTTTCACTTTCGATTTTAGCGCTTATCTGCTTGTGCATTTGCATGTGTGCGTACGCCACAAGGCTGCTGCTTCTTTTGCTTCTGGAGAAGTTTTTTTCTTTGAGTTTTAGTGGCTTTGCTGGGGTTTCCTCTTCTAAGTTAGCTTTATCGCAACGCATTTCAAGTTTATCTTCCGCTCTTTTCATTGCCAACACAAAAATAGCAACAACAAGCGCGTATAGCGAGCTAACAGAGGCATTTACTTTCTTTACTTAGTTTAGCAGGCCGAAAAAAAGTTGCTTTAACGAAAAAAAGTGAAATATAAAAATACATAATAACAAAAAATAAATATATAAAAAAATGTTTTTCTTACAACCAAAGCACTTTTCTGTGTGAAATGTATCCTTTTCCTAGGGCAACGATTAAAGACATAGCAGAAACTTAAAAAAAAAAACACAAGAAAATTAGTATCTCTTGAGGGAAATGTTTGCATTGATAATGTGTAAACGGAAACCGGAACTGAAAGTTGCTGTTTTTGTTGCATGTATCGAGTTCAGTAGTGTATCATAGTATCGTTCACCTGATACTTTTGCTTTCTTAAGCACTTTCTTCCTATTTGTTGATTAAGTATCCTGTTTGTCCCACACTCAGTTTGTTGTTTCTTGATGCCACCTGCCACCATCAGAAAAAAAAAAAAATAAATAAATAAATAAAGAAGAATAAAATAGCATGAAACCTTCGATTTGCCAGCTGAGAAAACCTGCAGCACTGAATGTGGTAATACGAATTGATCAATAGTCTCTGAAGAACCTCTTTTTTTTCAACTTCTGACCTTCTGGTCCTCCCATATACAATTCTTCAGTGAACCCAAAATTAATGATATTTATTCTTTTGAGGCTAAATTTTTGAAGAAAACTTTTATAAGTATGAATAAGGATACTTATAAGGATAAGGATTCACAGGGTTCAGTCAGAGCACCTACGATTATGGGGCGTTTTGCTTTTTGCATAGCAAGTAGTTTGGAGGAGCTTTTACGGTTCACTCTGAACCAAAATGATCTCGCAGTTGCAAAATCTCTGGTGGTTGATAGATATAGAATTAAAGAGGCATCGACTCTGCCTAACATGCTCCCATACTTTGAAGGAATCTGCACTTTGGAGCTGTTATTTTGATGGCAACCAACTTCGCTTAAAAGGCACTAACGTGAAAAGCGCACAATAACTGTTCTCCAACGTCTGCGCTCCTCCCTCAAATCCCTCGCATTTGGGTGAGCAAAGAGTCCGGGGCCCTCATATACCCAACTTGCTTTGGTCTAATACCAATCTTCGCCGCAAAGCACTTATAAACTGCGTCTTCATCTTCAGCGTGTATAATGACATTGGTTGTCATTTTGGGTGTGGTGCCTAATTCACCACAGAAGCAGATGAAAGCCGCTCTTTAAACACGCTGTGGCTACTTAGATTCGAAGCGGCCTTCAACAGACTACTACCACATACATTTTTTGGCTTAATTACGATTTCTTAGAGCCGGGACCCCACTTTTGATGAGAGGACCACCTCTTTCATATTGCTCCTCCAAAACAGTTTAAGTCGATCGATGCCTTCGTCATAATCTTCCCGATGTTTTGTTTCAATAAACATTTCCCATCAGGGACAAACCCGTATGGCTTGTTTGAAGAATAAAATTGCACTCTAACCATGGTACTTAACGCCAACTTGCACATGGTGCCCGTAGACATCGTTGCTGCGAAAGTAAGTTATCAGACTAAGAGAATTTGAGTTCTAAAGAATAAAACGTATTTGAACACTTGGATATCCTCACACTTTGACTTAATACTTAACTACTATGATCATGGAATCGCTAAACCGAACTCTGGCGACTCCTTCTCTGCTCATATACCGACGAGAGAGTTGTAAGTGGAAAGAAGCAGTTGGAGGAAAGGGGCAGTGAGCTTTTTTATGGATGGCTCAAAGCTTTGTAGGAAGGTTGGTGGAGGGGTATACTGTCCAGAGGTCCCTATCAATTTCCACTTCCTGACTATTGTAGAGTCTTCCAAATCAAAATTGCAACCATTAAGGTAGCAGCAGATCTACTGCTCTGGAGTGCAGCCTACTCCAAAGGAATGACCGTTACTCAGATAGCAGAGCGGCGATACTAACTTAGAACATATTAACAGTGCATTCAGTGTTGGTTAAGGAGTGTCTCACCTCGCTATCAACTGCATCGAGTGTCTTTGTGATAATTGTAATAAGTAATTGCAAATTGATGAGCTAACAAGGAAAGGTAACCTAGAAGCACTATAGGTAGAATGGGTGGTGGCCAACGTTTCCGTATCCTCTTGTATTCTACTAATAGATAGCTGGGCTTCGTGAAAGCTCAGCCACCATCGGTACATGGGCTGTCGCAAACTTGTTTGGTCCAAGATCGACCGCAAGAGACTTAGTAATCTATTTTCCCTCAGTAAGGCTAGCCTCTCCCTCGTTGTGGACAGGCCTTATTTACGTGCATGCTGTAAGGTTGGAAATCTTACCAGACGCCAACTTGCCAACTTGCAGAAGCTGTATAGAAGAAGATGAGTTGAAAATAACTCACAGGCCAACACTTAGACACTTGGGAGCACGCACTTTCAAATATCCCATCGAGCTGGCGAGAATAAAAATTTAACGCCTGTGCATATTTGTATTGGCTACTAATCGTTTTGCCAATCTGAAAGTCCGAACACAGGATTTCTTAATTTCTATGACTTCACAAAGGACTACTTATAGTAATTCCAGTGCGATCTTTGATGAGCCATATAACCTAACCTTACCTATTGTATTATTTTTTTTATCTCATTCTTTCTCTTTTTGGTGATACTAGTTTATTTGATTTGTACCAGTTCTTTTTTACAGTTTTCAGTCACAGTTTCTAATTAACCTGTAATTGCAATTCACTACTATTATCCTTTGTATTATATAACTATATGTGTTCTGGTCTACGAAAAGGGAGCTAACGTGCGAAAACTAGTTTTCTGGGAAATAGCTGTTAAAAATCTCATCGAATCAACTAAAATGTGAAAATCGATTTTTTGGATTTTTTGACACCTAAGCCCCCTTTCCGTAGACCAGGTCACATATATAGTAACTCTGCTATAACCTTTTACCACTAAAAATGACAAACATATACTTTGTATAATTCACGACTATTGTCGCACTTAATTCAATTCACTTTTATTGGTTTTAATGTCATTACTAATGTCATTATTATTTCGCTGCCAACATTTGCTTTTCTTTGTGTGTGTGTGTAACCAACATTTTCACTGCTCCGCCGCCGCCATTAAACGACTTCACTTGGATTCGTTTGTAATTATTACGGTAAATTGATTTCTAAGTAGCAACAAGTGAACGCAGCGGCAAGCAATTATTATCGCGATGCGACTGTTACACACATACATACATACATGCCTATACACGTTGTTCGAATCCTACATTAAGTCATACTTAAATGATGAAATATTCCGGTACTTGGAAGCTCATTCATTATACACCGCTGAGTGGCTTTCAATGCAATGATTTATGCACTTCGACGACGAGAATAATAGTGCTGATGAGAAGACCACGCGATACGTTAGTTCAGTGTGATTTCTAATTAGGAAGGTGGCAGAAAGAAGGAAATTCAGGTTAGTTAAGTGCCAAAAAAGCAGTTGAAGAAAGGGCTAAGTACATTTCGCTGTTTTATGAGCGTGCCGTTGCTTTCACATGTCTTGTTGTTGTTTATTTGACAGTTTCTGTTGTTGTAACTTTGTTGTCCGTTTGTTGGGATTTTACTTTCTTTAAATTTTTTTAATATTTTTATGGTGTTTCTTGTGTTTTGTTATCACTTTGTTGTTGTTGTAATTTGTATTTGTTGTATTTTTGTTAGTGTAATTTCATTGATGTTGATTTTTTGTTTTTGTGATTGTTTTCTTTTTTTTTATAATTTTGCTGTTATACCAATTTTTTGTTGTTTTAATTTTTTTGTTGTAGACATTACTTAAGCTTTACGCTTCTCTGTCATTATGCGTTTTTTTTTTTTCGATTGCTGTCACATTAAGCTTATTGTTTGCTGTCAACAAATTTTTTCCTCCTCGCCTTCACCACGGACAGCTTGTCAGTTTTCTGCGCTTCATGGTGACACATTGAAAAGCAAGCAGCCAATCAATTATGAAAGCCGCCATTGTTGAAGGGTTGGCAAACAATGGATAAAGGTACAAGAAGGCTCGGGTAGCAAGCAACGGTATGTAGTGTATAGAGAAGATAAAAAAATAATAATAATGAAGAAAATGATGAAGAAAGCTAAAAGAAAAAATGAATTCACAACAAAAGCTGACAACTGAAAGGAAAATAATACGATGCTTTCCGTAAACTCTGAGTATGTGTACGTTCGATTTTGATTTCAAAATGAGTGCGCTTGGCTTTGGCGTAAACGACGTAAATGAAATGACTGTTTGGTAATCAAGCGTGCGTAAAATTAAGTTTTCTTAACCCTTGCTAGCACTCAAACATACTCGTAAGAGACTACGTCCGCGCTGGCTCTCTCTCTCCCGCATTCGCTACCATTGATGCGCGCTCCCTTTTTTCCTCCTTTTGCCATTCCACAACAACACATTTTTGATTTTGGTCTTGCCACTTTTGTTGTGCAAATGGTGTATAAAAATTTATTGTATTCACAATAAAAATTTTTGTTGTTATAGAAATACATTTACAACAAAAGGATGAAGTCAGAAATTGCGCTGAAATTCAATGCTGTCAGTTGATGTGGAGCGAATAAAAGGAATTAATGTGAAAAGAATGTAAGGTGGAAGATTAAATAAACAGAAGACCTTTTTCTTTAATGTATTAATACATATTGTTAGTCTGGCAGCCCGCGGTGAATTTTTGAAAAACAGAAATGTAATAAAAACAAATAAAAATAATAATATAGCAAACAATATTTATACATATTTTTGAAAGGTAAGTAGACATTTTTAAAAGGTTAGAACTTTTATTTAAAAGACAATGCACTCAGTAAAGTTTTTTGTTTTCTCCGCAGAAGTCAGACTTTCCAACATTGTGCAGGAAATTTTGGGGAGCTAATTTTAAGATTTCCGCGTGATGTATCATCCCTTTCAAGCAACTTTCTTATTCTTACGCTATTTGTATTAGGCGCCCTATCTCTTCTTCGTTAACTGACGGTTCAGCAGCCTGATCCTTTTCGATCTTGTTTTCTCTTCATCTCGATCTCGCCTTTTGCGTTTCTCAACGGATGCCGTAACAGGGGTCCGATTAGTTGTAATGTTTGTTCTTGTTCTTGTCGAGGCATTTTTTGTTCACATATATGTATGCTTGGTCTCAGGAATCATCTGGAAAGGATTGGTCACTCGTCCTCAGAGTCGGTGTGCATAGATAAGATATTTATTACCTCTGAGGTTAAGGGTGCTTTTGATTCGGGTATCCTTACACACAATAGCAGATGGGCGTAAAAAGGAAGAATAATAGCATTGAATTCGCTGACAGCCACTTCAGTGTCAATAACTGCGGAATGAGAACGAGGAGCCCCTTTGTTTTCATGTGATTCACTATTTCGCTGTTGGACTTAGACCATCAGCAAGCGTTGGTCAACTACCAGTAGCTGTACAGTCACAAGGTGAATCTGGGCTGTGTAAAATGTGGGAGGTCTAGGAAAGTATTGGCTTTCAGCAAACATTAATCTTTCAATGATTGTAGGAGTTGTAACAGGAAGTAGAATCAACTCAACACTTTCTATTCAAATGTCTTGCTTTTGCCAAAACAAGGCCAAAACACCGCGGATATCATACCTTCTCATAACCAAGTGAAATAGCAAAAATAGAAATAAACACATAAGCAGCTTTCCTGACCTCACAAAAGGCTGTCTATAACAGTCTAAGTGTGATCCCCTGCCATGGTGGCGAGTCAACTATATAACATAACCCAATCTAGGCTAATTTTGTTGTTTTTGTTGTTTTTTAATGGAATACGTTGAATCCAACCACCCTGAAAAGACTATCAATTGCCCGATGCGAGTAATTACTGAATCGTTACAAAATCAATACACGTTGGAAGCCTATGGTTGCAGGTGATAAGTTGATCACTTACAGCAACTTCAAATGATTGTGCGCGAATTTCAATGAACAGACGCTAGTGTAGATAAGTCAGGGTTGACGGACAGGAAGATTTTGCTTGGTGTTTGATGGGATTGGCATGGATTCATCTACCATGACTACCCAGTCAGACGCCTAGAAACGACCAGCTTTGTCCACTGGGAGAAGAGTTGTAGATCGTCAAGACAACGCTAGTCTAAACAGATTGAAAGTGCTTCGACTGAATTCAGAATGCATGAATGCAGAATTCTGCCGTTACAACAACAACAACAACAATAACAACAGCATCGACTGAAGTTCCGAGAGCTTGGCCGAAAAGTTCTTAGACAGCCACTATATAGCTAAAACCTAGGACTAAGCTAGTACTACCTGTTTCCAACTGTGGCGAATCTTTTAGCTGGCGAAAAATTGTACTAAAGTGTAGATCGCAAAAATTTACTGCTCCATTTTTTGTCAATAGGGATGGGGATTTCTATGAGGGAAGTGCTATCAATTTAAACTGAAAAAGTTTGCAACAAAACAATGCGAATTTGAACTAATTAGTTTATTCTGATTATGCTATGAAAATTTTTCAATTTATTGCAAAAATATTACATTTGTTTTTATTATCTCTTCTATATATATATATATACTATATATAAAATAGAACTTGTAGTGGTTGATTTGTTAGAGTATTGGCTAAAGTCTGAAGAATCTAACCGATGTCGGACATCTAAATATATATATCTTAGTTAGTTTTGGTTTGGTTAAAAAGCCGATCCTATCAGGAACATCAGTTGGATAGCTTAGAGTGACGATCTATTGTGTTAACTCGTAAAGAATAGATAATTAGACTTTATAGGTCGACAAAGCGCTTTGACGCTATCACAAATTTAATATCTCTTCCAACTTATTGGTTCGCTGAAGATAATACTGCCCAGATTTTTCAATGATGTTTCAATCTCAGTCTTGTAAACGCTGAAAAATTGAAGAAAAAATGTATGAATGTTTCCATCTCACTTTCTCCATACAACTTGAACATTTTATACCCTGAAAAGGGTATATTAAGTTTGTCACGAAGTTTGTAACACCCAGTAGGAAGGGTCGGAGACCCTATAAAGTATATATATAAATGATCAGTATGTCGAGCTGTGTCGAGTTAGCCATGTCCGTCTATATGTCGGTCCATCTGTACATATACGAACTAGTCCCTCAGTTTTCAAGATATCGTTTTGAAATTTTGCAAACGTCATTTTCTCTTCAAGAAGCTGCTCATTTGTCGGAACTGCTGATATCGGACCACTATAACATATAGCTGCCATACAAACTGAACAATCGGAATCAAATTTTTGTATGAAAAACTTTCACATTTGACAAGATATATTTACGAAATTTGGTATAGATTATTTTCTAAGACAAATATGTAATCTCCGAAGAAATTGTTCAGATCGGATTACTATAGCAAATAGCTGCCATACAAACCGAACGATCAGAATCAAGGGTTGTATGGAAAACTTTCGCATTTGACGTAGTATCTTTACGAAATTTGGCATGTATTACTGCTTAAGGTAACAATACAATCTCCAAAAAAATTGTTCAGAAGGAATTACTATATCATATAGCTTTCATACAAACTGAACACATAGTTACTAATAGAAATGCACCTATGAAGGGTATTTAGCTTCGACGCAACCGAAGTTAACGTCTTTTCTTGTTTTATCTTGCCTTCAACCGAAATGTCAACATCATATTTTATATTACCTAGTAACTCTAATGTGGTACACATCGAGTTTTTCTTTCGACAAAACCGAATTTATTAGGTTTCCCACTGCCTAATGCTAGTATTAGTATTTACTCTGTAGCTCTGTCATTAGTCTAATAATATTTGCGGGCCTCTTCACCGTCAAACATTTGTCTTGGCAGACTTTGGCCAACAAAAAGAGCGCAAAATATTTAATTACAAATAATAAGTCCTCAGTGTAGTCTGTTTTGGATTGAGAGGGATTAAATTTAGTCGACCACCTTGTCTGATCGCTCTTCTAATATCATTTAAAGCGAAGTCTGATATATAAACCCACATTTAAGGAAATTTAACGGATATAGTCTATTATGACATTGCATTCTCTTATAATCTAAGCTTCCAACTTACCAGTTTTATAAATATTTTGGAAGATGAAGAGTAAGCTCTCAATCATCTCAACACTCAAGCGTAAAACTTCACGGTAAACGTTAAAACGGTTAAATAGATATGTATTGAATTTATATTTAATGGCTTCGCTTTCTCGAGACATGGACAAATATAGGAGCTTACTGCCTTCTCAAAGTACGGCTTTTGGTTGTCCGAAAGTGGTTCACTCTTTTCCAAGATCAGCTGTAGACCTTTATCTAACTGAACCAAGATTTTGCAAAATCTGACTATGACTAAAATGATTTAAATTTGTATATTTCATTTAAAGTTACTCAAAGAGTGAAGAGCTACTATTCCAAAACCTTTTGTAAGCAGAACATTTAAGTTCTTGTACTATGCTTTTCCAGTATGACTTACCTTAAAAATGTACAAAACATACACCTTAATAATGTACAAATACGTCAGAATGGTAAATATCTTAACGATTTAATGTATTTCCGTACAAGAATTCGGTTTGACGGTTGGGGGCCACCTGAGACTTTGATGTGAAATATGAATATTTATGCCTTTATTTACGCAATAGTAACGACATTTATTATAAATTCAATCTTATAACATAAACTGTGTTTATATAGGTGCATACATATTTACATATGTACCTACATACCTATTTATATGTATGTGAGCCCACGCAACGGCGCACAATTTTGCTGAAAATATGTCAGTTCATAATTTATGAGCAATAACGTTGCCATTGAAGCGTAAAACCAACGAGTAAACGAGTATACAACCCGACAACAACAATGACAATTACAACAACGGCAGCTGGAAAAACCAGTGCAACAAATGCCAATAAAAAAACAAAGGAAGAGACAAAAGAAAATATATGAGAGGCGCCCAAAGAACCAGGAACAGTAGAGGCAAACATATGTACAGCTTAAAAATATATACATATGTATGTACATATAACCAACGCCCACCTTAGAGCTACTTTATATGTGTATATATACCTGCCCACCAATATACAATTGAACAACAACACCAAATATAATGCAAAATAAGCGCAAAATTTCTTCGGCAAGCGAAAGACTTTGGAAATGGAAGAAACAATTGCTGGGAAATAAAAGTAGAAAATAACGGTAATAAAGTCGTGTGACAGCGCAGATGTAGAGAGAAAGCAGACAATACAAAATAATAACGAAATATGAAAGCTGAGATTGTTTGTGTAACAAGTGGAAAATATTGGAAACTCACTAAGAAAACCGATAGGGCCCCAATGGACACAGAAACAATATTTTTCTCGCCTCTGTAGCATTAAGAACACATACTCTCACGCCGATATACATATGCATACATATGTATAAAATATATCAATACGCTTATATATATATATGTGCAAATGGACATACGGCTCCTCCGAATCGGAAACAATGTCGCACTACGGTCTATAAAATGTCAAAAGGAAATTTTCGAGATTTTCTGGAGTAGCAGGGTATCGACAAGCACAGGCCGGCAAGCAGGCACAAGCAACTCAAACAAAGAATTGTTGGTGAGCAGTTGTATGAAGCGAGAACAATTGTTGTGTGCTTGAAAATATTTAATTGTTAGTGCAAGAAAGGACTTCATTAAAAAAGTGTCAAAAAAGTGTCATAATAAAGCTTCTCGCATTAGCTGAAGAAAAACTAGTAGTAGAAGTGGTATCAGCTGAAGGTTAAAGAAGAACAACGAAATAGCATGTAGGATATTACATGGTTGTGTAGGATATTTACAACTGATGTCAAGTAACGAAAATATTTATAAAACGGCTGGGACGTCACTACGTATTCTTTATACTAAACCTACAAAGCCACAGGCCTTTTGGGCCTTTATGGGATACTGGGACAGTCGAGCTTCCCCTGAGACCGATATTTTACAAAAAAAATTCATAGTCATAGACAAGAGCAGTTAGCAGTTGTTTAACGTCAGGTCCGAGTAATAAGATGAAGCCTCAAACCAGGCGCTCGATGCTCCTGGAGAGTACCTACTTGTGTGTGTTGCTAACAAGACAGACCGAATTTGGCCGTTTCTGGCAATAGATTACTTCGGACAGTCTTGTTATTAATATTGCGAGTTTCAATTAAAAGTTTAGCCATAGCGGCGCAGCTCATAGTAGACTCCCACCAATCGCACCAAACACATAGTAAAAATCTTGATTTGGCCATGGTTTGTGCCGGGACACTGCGTTGGTTCAAAATTATCGCAAATGAGGTTTATATGTCACCAATAACCATCGGCATCAGAAATGGATCGCTTTTGTCGCGATTTAGCAGTGTTTTGAAGTTAGAAGTTCGGTCCACGAATATTTAGACTCATTTAAATGATACCAAACGAATTTTTTTATTATGGCTACAGGGTTATTGAAATAGTGATCACATGCTGGCCGGACTCGGCGATTTTCATAACTTTGTCGATATATTGGGTTACGATTCCAAAGCGTAGTGCATCTTTGACCCAAAACTGACGGCAGGGATGTGAAAAAAAAAACAAAAGTGGATTGGTTGACAAAGTACCCCATCTCCCATATATACAAGTCATATACAAGAACATTTAATGAATTTCGTTAGTCTAGAGCACTTCCTGTCCAATATGTCGATTCATAAGGCTCGTAATAAAGTATGTGATGTTTTGCGTTCAGGTTGATTTTCCATATGACTTAAAAGCATATACATACGTATGTCGAAAAATATGTATGAAATTTCAATTTCATTAAATGGACAATTTTCATCAAAATAGTTTAGTGTTCAATAGAAATGCAATTGAGCCGGTCCCTGATCTCCATCTTATACTACTGATATATTTATTTCCATTTTTCCATATTAACTTATATTTTGCCAATATGGTTGAGTTTATATTATTTTAGGCAATTGGGTTGAATTTAGTACACAGGGTCTACCATCATGATGATGTAGTACGACGTGATGTCAAAATGAAATAAAATGCCCAAATTTGGCGGAAATGGTTCCAGTTCGTTTTTTCCGTGCAGCTCCTTTTATACCTTTTACGATTTGAACAAAACGTCGCACAGTGGGTTAGAAACGGCATTTTTCGGCAAAAATGTTGAACTTATATAAATTCTATTGATAAGTATGACTTCTTAGATCTAAGAAGTTGCTGAAAAGATATAGCGAGCCTATAGCCTGTTTTTTTAACTTTTTAATAATTTAATTATACTGATTATTCAATTTTTTTGGGACATTATGTAACTGGTTTACAGAGTACTTTTCATAGCAAGAAAATGGTTATAGAAAAATAATTAATATTAACTGTTATTTATTAATATTTATCAGAGAATATTTACAATATATTAAATATTTACTTAACACTATCCAATCGCTCTCATCTTATGTTGATTATAATGAATAGTAATGAATTCTTAAATGTAATAAAAAATTAAAGGCGTAGTTGAAAAAAATTATAACATGTAATAAACAAATTTAAGATTATAAAAATAATACGTTCTCATTTACTAAGTTTGAGATTTAATTTAAAAGTAGTCCTTTTGCATCTTCTGATAGATCTATGTGTTTTATTACAGTTGTAACTCTTACACTTGATAAAAGTGGATCAGAAGT
>NW_017534852.1:836939-856612 GCF_001853355.1 Bactrocera latifrons
TTCTTAACACCGTGATGACATGTACCAAATATGGGTGAAATCGSTTCACAACCACGCCTGAAATCTCGATTATCACTTTATCATGCGAGAGTATAAAATGTTCGGTGACACCCGAACTTAGCCCTTCCTTACTTGTTAAATAGTACGTTTTTTTCCTGTGGCACTGGTTTCATTTTGAATTGAATGAACTTATGTACCTTTTTTTAATTTGTTCTTAAATGAACTTCACCTTATCTTCACTAAAAGAAGTGACTTTATGCCTCAAAAACTGCGTCGACATATCACTTTTTCGGCCGCACTGAATAAATTCTTCAGTAAGCTGTCGATTACTTATGGAAACGGATGACATTTTGCAAATATTATTTGCAATATGTATTTATACAAATCACACTTATTAAGGACTGTTAGGTTTTTACTACACAACGAATTTCGAAATTGCAAAAACGCTACTTAAAATTATCAATATATGAAGACGCGCAATAAGTTAAACAATTGCGCCCGTTGTCACAACAACAGTTCATAGCTATCTTTGATCCTTATCCGCACGTATCCGCAGTTCATTTTTTCGTTACCATATTCCTTAAAGCGTACATAAAATATTAGGACTAACTAGACTATATAGGTACATGTACCCATCTATAATTTTTATGTAAAATTGTTAAAAAAAAAAATGGTTTTATTTTAAAACGTTGTAAAAATTGTAGGTCTATGAAATGAAAATAATTATTTTATAATATATTATAATGTATATTAGGATAGACTTTAAAGTCACTTCTTATTGCATGAAAGGTCGAAATCATATACGTCTCATCTCATATTTTTCTCAATATTTTTCACAATTTTCAAGAGTTCTATTTTTATTTGACTTTAGAAATACGTTGCTATGTCAGTGAATTGTCAATTCGCAAATACGTGATAAATTAAACTATATTCATTGTCTAGAACCACTACTGGAATGAAATTTTGTTAAAATTAGATAGTTAAAAATTACACATTTGTTCCGCCTTTTACCCACTGTGCGTCATTCTAATAGTCACCACGGCTCAGTTTGCATTAAAGGCTATTGCCGAAGACCCGGTGCAGCATTTCGGTCGGAATACCGAATGTTGTCTTCGAGCTCCTCGAGCTGAGAGAATATACTTTCGAGACCTTAAATCGCATGCTTTTGGCGGCCATTTGACTGGCCTCATTCTCGAAATTAACGCAGGTCGCTAAACTTCGCTCGAAAGCTGTCGTGTTTAGATATGAATTATGAGCCGTCGTACCATCTTGTCGGAAATATTTTTTTATTAGAGTAGGCACTAGATACAATACAATAGCGCGCCAGTCTTTCTTACTTTTCGGTGTTTAACGCCAAGTGAAGATATCAAGTTGTCCTTCTCCACCCGGTTTTTGCAACGGAGTGGAGTCTTTGACTTCCTCTGCTTCCTCCGGCGGTTACTGCGCCGAATACTTTCAGAGCTGGAGTGTTTTCATCTATTCGGACAACATAACTGAACCAGCGTAGCCGCTGTCACTTAATTCGCGGAACTATGTCAATGTCGCCGCATATCTTGTACAGCTCATCGTTCCATTCCATTCGGTATTCGCCGTTGCCAATGCGCAAAGGCCCATAAAGCTTTCGCAGAATCTTTCTTTCGAAAACTCTCTACGAAACAAAATCTATCAGTGAAACCAAGTAAGCCAATGATCTGTAATATGAGTTAATAAGACTAGAAATATGAGTATAATTCATTCATGACATTCACATTTCGATGAACAATGAATATTGAATTTTGACTCAATATTTTTTCAAATACAGCTTTACCTATAGGTGTTCCCCTGCTTTATTTCCTTTTAATTTCAGGAACATACAATTTTCCCTTACACGAAATTCCTCCATTCTCACTGGTGTTGCTTTGTCTTCCGAAAACAGCTCATATATTATTATTATTATTTATATTCTACGCCATATATCTACCATCTTATTTAGTTTGCCGTTCTCAAGCCATCAATAAAAGATGATGAATACGCGCAGACAGCACTAATACACAGTCGTGAACGCACCTATTTATTCGGAGCAGTTAATTTTTTACGACAAACAGACGTAGCAGATCAGTTTATAGCGCGCTCACACACACACATACACACAGTCAATTCACAGGTATATAAACGTGTGAAGAGTATTAGCCGCACATTTGATGTGCTCACAATGCTCAGGTGTGCTTTGGCACGCCACACATACAAACTCACATGCTGTGTGAACTGGCTGCGCTTATGTGAGCGCGTGGCGACATGATTTATGATGTGCCATTTATAGTGGTGACAATTGGGCGCCATTTCCCTCCACGTAAGCGCCGCTTTTACCGCAAACAGCACGCTGGCTTTGTGATGTTTTTGGTATTTTGCACAATTTTTTTTTGTTTTTTTCTGTTATTGTTTCTATGCGCGCCACAAATGCATGTGGATTTTGTATGGTTGCATGTATGTTAGATCTGCAAACAAGTTGCTGACAAATCTTTGTAGATCCGCATACATAAATATTATTTGAAAGTCATAAATAAAACGGTATATGTGTGTGTTTAAGGCATGTATGTGTAGCTATACATATGTATGTGTGTGCGCTTCTGATTAATTTTCACGCGCGGTTTTCATTTATAAGCCGCCTGCCGCATTATAATCACACAGGCATAGTATTGGAAGCAATCAAATACGCGCGCACTTATTCTCAAACACACATATACAAATAAATATTGCTATACACACATACATATTTGTATTTTCAAACATTCATCAAAGACCTCAACTCTTTGAACCGGCGCGCTACTTGCCCTCACCAACACACCTGCGGCCACACAAAACTCCCTTTATTGTTTGTTTGCCTCTCTTCACCTTTTCCTCTTTAGCGGCAAGTCGCTCTGTCGCTCCTTTGTATTCGCCACGCTGTTTTACATGCCGGCGTTTACTTTATAATGCGTGAAAAATAATGTTCCACTTTCTTTTTTTTGGCACATCTTTTTTATTGACATTCCTACATTCAAAATATTGCCTTGTTATTGCTTCTTTGTTGTTGCCATTGTTGGTTTTTAATATTGTGCGTTATGTAGTCTTTTATATTGCGCCATTTTTTATGCATTTTTTACGCCAGCAAATTAATTCGTTTTCAATAGGTAATATTTTATACAATTTTATGGCAATTTTTTATTCCCGGAAAGGCATAAAGGGGTTCAGTTTATGAAATTAAAGCGAATGTAATATGCATTCATATGTAATAATATATGTAGCTCCACATACCTGCAAATAAATATCAACGATTATGTGATATAAATATTTTGTGTACTTATACATTATGCGTGTTTGTAGTTGAAAATAACTGAAATGTACGGAGTGGGAATCCAATGCTTTTAAGTAGATTTTGGAGTGCTACAGAAGTTAGATGTTTATCACTAAGTAAATAAAGGTGGAATCATTTCGAGGTTTCCTACTTTTTTAAAGAAAAATCACAGAAACTTCAACGGGTTAATGGCGAATGTTTATTATCATTCGAAAGGCCATTGGCATTTATTATTTGGAGATTATCTCTTTGAAATGTTGGCAGCGGTTACGTCTCACATGGTTCATCCCTTGATTACAGTTTTCGATGACTCGTTCAAACAATTCGACTGATAGCTGGCGAATGATACACTTGAGGCTGAATTGAAGCGCGACTGCCAGCATAGACTTAGAATTTTACATATCCTCTAGTCGAAACCAAATCTCGTCGAGATCACGAGCTTCAATTTCAGTCATCGAATAGTCGGTTATAATGGCGCAATAACAGTCGGCATTTAAATACGTTCTCACCGGCAGTATTTTTGAAGATATATGGACCGATGATTTCACCGACCTACAAACCGTATTAAATCGTTGTTTCTCTAGATGAAATGACAAAAGCCAGAAATGGACCTCATCGCTGAACAAAATTTGGTTCGTATACGTCGGATCTTCTTGGAAGGTTTTAAGAGTTGAATTTTTAAAGTGACATTTTTTATACTATATATATATTGTTTCATGTGTTATTGCCCAAATATCGTATGGCTCATTTCGCTCTATATTTGTATGTACTGAACCAAAATGCTTAAAATTAGGAGTATATTCATTTAACCAATTTTTCGTATGTATGTTAGCCCTTTATCAACTTGATGGCAATAGATAAATTGCCATTGCGTAATCGAGATCGCCAAATTGGTCAACTTCATCTCTACTGAAAATCTTTTGATTCTTTCAAGCCTTTCAATAGGCTTTTTACTTCCTTTGCGATATAGCATTGTTTTGGTTTCTTATAACCGCAAATTGGAAGTAACCATAGTCGATGACATCACAACACGTACAAAACACCGGTTCGAGGAAGTGGATTCTCGCCGCCCCGCTTCTCGATATTAATTTCATTTAACATTAAAACATAAAACACTTAGAATATTACAAATTATATATTCGTTAATTTATTTGTTAAAATACAAACAATCTTCATTTTTATCCATATAAATTTTGCATACTTGTATTCATGCATGAATAAGTTTAGTTTCTCGGATAACGTAGTGTCCGGTTGACGCCGAATACTAGATGACTGAGGTTTCAATATAATCATAAATATATTTAAAGATGTCCCATCGATGAGCTCAAAAGTTCAGAAGTCTCTTTATCAAAAAAAGATCGTGAGCTAAGCCCACATATTGACTGTGTCCATGAACAATGTAAAAGTTTTCTTACCATTCACATGGGCTCTATACAAAAGATATCCATTATATCAGATCCTTAGTGCACTTGCTTACACTGATTCGCTTAAGGTTAAATAATCATACTTTTGCATAATTTGTTTGATATCTTGTTACCAATTTGGAAATCATTTGACAATTCCGCTCCCATAGAAACCCTAATTCCTATATTTTTAACAAAAAACTGGTACAGTCGATTTTCATAAGCTTATCTTGAGGTCAATTATCAGAAAAATCATTATCCATAGACAGCAACTGATAGTAATCACTTGGTGATTTTCAGTCTGAAAGTTTGTTACACCTCCAAACCAAGCTCCCGGAGATCTTCGCGGTTCACTATCGATGTGTTTGCCAAGCGTTGATCTGATGGAGCGCTATTCCTCTCCCACTGACCAAAGTTTTTGGTCAGTTTCTTCCGTCAGTCGTGAGTGTTATGTTTCCATGTAAAAATTCGACTGAAAATCGATTTTGCTGCGTTTCAGCAGTGTTTTGCCGATGAAAATTTAGTTCATGAGGTTATTCCGGGTTCGATTGTTCTTTGAAGATCCTACTAGTAGGTTCCAGACTATTCCGAAGCACTGGAGAGATGAGTTTAGAGTCTGGAGAATAAGTAAAAGCAAATAAGAACACTAAAGCAGTAAATACTAATTTTTTTTTTTTTTTTTTTTTTTTTTTTTTTTTTTTTTTTTTTTTTTTTTTTTTTTTTTTTTTTTTTTTTTTTTTTTTTTTGTTTTTTTGTAAATCGTTGCACTAAACAGTATTACTGAATATCTTGAAGTGAACCAGGATTTTTGCTGTTTGATTAAGACATCGAGTGTGTCACCAGAGCTCAAGGGTTAAGAGTGATGAAGAGCCAATATAAATCAAGAGTCGAGAGAGAATGTGAGATTCGAGGGTATTTGAGAATCAAGACAGTTCGACAGAGCTCAAGAATTAAGGTAGCTCAAAAATTTCGGGACGTAACTGACCTGAGTCTTTTAATACAAAATAAAGGCGCATACAGCCACTAGGCTGATTCAAATATTATAAGTAAGTTCGATGGGTGATTTTGTGTGAGTTTTGTCAGATCGAGGCGAAATATTGTTCAACTCTCATGTTTATACGATTTTACAAACAACAACCGCTATTTTTTTATTCAGTTGTTCACTCAGCGTTCATTTTAAAACAATCTTTGGTTTCTTCGCTTCAAAGAAATCGATTGAAGTTATATGTGAATGAGCTATAAGAGAATGTAACCAAAATTTTCTTCTACAAGAGCAAAAGAAGGTCACTAAGAATCATAAGTTGCATAAGATAAAGTTGCTAAACTGTTTTTGTGTAAAAATCCGCATTCAAACACTCTTCCATTTCATTGACGTAGATAACAGTTATGCGGCTATTGCGGAGTTTACAACAGCACACCAGTCGTTCTTCCTTTTCACGTGTTTCGCCCCAATTAAAGATTTCAAGTGTAACCAGTTTCTTCTTCATCTAGTCTTTTCAAAACACTGGATAAGTGTCTTCTGTCTATCATCACATGATCGATCTCGTTGGTGGCTTTTCAATCCGGAGACAGCCGGACAGTTTGGTGATTTTTTCTATGCTGGAATCTAGAACTGCAGATAATCATATTTCGGGCCCCGGCGAAGTGGATCAGCTTCAAGCCATTTGGGGATGGAGGCTGAATTTATCGACTGTGTGTGCCAAAGATATATTCCTTGCCCATACTGGCTTTAAAGTGGCCAAGTACGATTTTGACATCGTGGCGGGGGCAGCTATCATAGGTGCGCTCCAAGCGCTCAACATAGACGACATCTTTGATCACATTCGTCTTCTCGTTTTAGCTCGCCTTCAAACTGATGTTTTTTTGCCACTCAGTGTCTACTAAAATCGTGAGTTCTTTGAGTCATATGTAAAAATGGCGCTCAGAGAACTTTTCTCACTTTCCTGAACTTATATATACGACTCCAGCCTACAACTTGACTACATATGACTCTATCACTCTTTATAAACTTTAGATATATTTTTAAAATTACCAATATAAGCTTTTTTCAGAGAGTTCTAAATATTAAAATAATCAAAGACGATATGCTTGTGATCTTTACACTGTAAAGAAATCTGGAAATTCGTACGTTTTCAATGAATTATCATGGTTACAGAAAGCTATAGTATTAATTGCCACCTTCAGTAACTTCTTAGATGCAATTACCGAAAACGAGCAATCTAAAACAGGTGGTAATAACTTTTGCAAGTTTAAACATTTTTTCGAAGACTTATAAAACTAGAATCTTTTATACATATTCTAGTATGAATCCACTGAAAGACTCTGAATCAAAAGAATTGAAGCGCACACAAAATACTTCATTTATTACTCAAATTGGGTCATATATTTTAAACCAAAAATTTAATTTCTTGAAAAGTCAAAGTTAAAACCACCCTTAACTGCAAACTTTAACAAGGTTCTTTTCAAGTTTCTTTCAAAAGCAAACCGAAAAAAATCCCAGTTATTTGCGGTTTGGCAAACTTTCCTCGCAACTCACGCTTTTATGAAATTTTTAGCACTATTTATTTGCATGTCTTCCTTCCGCACGCTTTCCATCATTATTCAGCGTGAAGGTCGATTATGTTGCAATATTTGTTTCGGCACTTTACTTGTGAACTTGCAACAAACTTCAAAGACCACATACTATATAGTTTTCGGGTATTGTGGCTGCCGCGAAAACTGCCGAACAATGTGGGCGCCACCAAAATGTTACACTTGCCACGAAAACTACTTGCACACTACCATCCATTCACATACAGATTGTTATGTGTACTAGGCGTTATGTGCTATGCGCTGTACTATGTTAGGTCTTGTGTGCTATGCGGATGAATAAGAGTATGGCGGCGGCTGTTTAAAGTTACTTTTCTCTTGGTTGCAGCGCGTACTTTTAATTTCTTTGTAATGGTTTCATTTTTATGCCTGCACTCAATGCGCGAGAGCCAGAGCGGCTTGGGGGAGAGAGCAAGAGACGAAGGTAGAGGGAAAACTGTAAAGCAAATGGTTGCAGAGAGTTGCGCAGTTGTAAAAATTAATTTTACGGATTTGGAATGCTAACGGCGTATAGCAGTTGGTTGGAGACTAAGAGCGGCGTGACGCAGGGGTGAAGAGCGGAGGTGCTCGAAAAGCAGAGGAACATGAGCTTATGAGAGATATTACAATTTCGCGCAGCCGACCTACTGACTTGCACGCTTCAGGGGCAATGTTGCTGGCAACAACAATAATGCAACTAACACGAACAACAACAACTGAGAAAAAACACCTAGCAATTGCGACTTTGTTTGCGAAATTGTGCGCCGATGTTGTTGTTGTTGTCTTTTTATGCCCTAAACAAGGCGTATTAAGTTTGCCATGATGTTTTAAACACCAAAATGGCGCAATTGCTTGGAGTTCAGGGGATCAACGTGACGACCTGAGTCTATGTAGTTATCTTCGTCTGTCCGTCCGTAAATCCATTTGTATATAGTCGCTAAATTTTTAAGATATTGAACAGTAAATTTTGCACACGACATTCTCTCATCAAGAAGCTAGTCATTGGTCGGAACCATCGATATCCGACTACTATGACATATACATAGCTGCCACACAAACTGACCGATCGAGCACAAGTCCTTGAATGGAAAGAGTTTTAATTCGACAAGGTATCATCACGAAGTTTAGTAACGCTATAACATCCGAAGAAATTTTTTGGATCGAACAACTATAGCATATAGCGGCCATACAAACTAACTGATCCAATTAACCGAAAGATCTTTTTATACCCTTTTACGTTGTAAGAAATGCATATGTGAAGGGTATTTTAGCTTCGCTGTAGCTGAAGTTAACACTTCTTCTTTTTTATTGCATTTTTTCAACTGTAGCTGGCAGCACGCTCGCTACCACTACATCGTTCGGATAACAACTGAAATTTGAGGGCGCACAGTAAAATGTTGCAACTTGCCAGGCGTACGGTGGTGCTAGTGGCTCTATTATTAAAATCGCTCAGAAATGCAGTTAGAGTTGGCGGCCAGCAGGGATTGCGACTGCAAAAATCAGTGGCACACAAACAACAATGCAATTGACCTTAACCCAATTGCGTCACAGCAGCAGCCTGCAGTGAGATGTGGCGGTGTTGCTGGCGCTGGTTGTAAGTACTCTGTTAAGTACTTACTTGTACACCTGCAAAAAATGCGTACTTGCACTCAAATTTAAATGGCAACAATGCCTAGGTGCCGCATTTGTAGCGGAGCAAGGCAGCCCTTTATATAAGAATCGTAAAGAAAAATGCTGCATAAATTTAAGTGTCTGAGATGACAATGGTTAAGGCGTAGTGGAATAGCTTGATCGAGGTTGGAAAAAAAAAAATCTGAATAAAAAATTGTAAAATATACCATTGACCACTTAGCACGTTGCCGAGGATGTATTTATTGACTTCAAGGGGGCGATTGATTACTTAAGCTACGATCGAGTGATACAACAACTGGAGGAGCTTAGCTGTCCGGAAAATACTATATGGTGGAGTTAATTTTCATTCAGAAAAGAATCTCTAGTCGTCATGAATGGGAATGTGAAGATCGGAATGGTTCATGACTTCGTGTCGGACTCCATCTGCGGTCCATATATTTGGAATCTCATGATGAATCCTCTGTTTCGCCAGCTCGAGCTTGTGCGTAAGTGAACGACCTTCTTCTTACTTGCTTAATTGATGAAGAAACGGTGACAATGCTGTTTAAGGATATTCGGACATATGTTCGGGTGAACCAGATCAGCATCAGATATGAGATGCAGGTCAAGGCCATGAGTGACAGAATATGTTTCACACCACATTTGGTGGGACAGACAAAGTAATTCGTATTTAGCGGAGTGATTGAGGCTTCGGATGCCATGTTGTTGACCCCATACATCGTTGCTTTTTTGGGGTCTGTGCCACTTATGAAACCACAATATGGTGGGAAACAGCGGTTCCACTTTTGGATGCCCAAAATCTCCTCTCTGTGCATAGTTATAAGATGCTTGCATATTTGTCTGTATATTGCACCGTTTCAACGGATGCGATAAAAATTTTGTAAGGTGCACCCCTGTTAACATTATTGTTATACAGCGTGCTGTTGCACTCAGGTTAAGAACAGGCTGGCTGTGGAGTGATTAGATTTTAGATGATGGTGTAACGAGTGAGAAATATGTAGAGAGCAAGAGGCTTCTAGATGATAAGGTCAGCAGAAAGTGGCAAGACCATTGGGACAATATCCCTATCTTACTAGTACATCCTGTACGTTATGGCATGACATGGCCCTCTGAATGTATTTTTATATCAAAAGCAACCTGTTTGTGCGGAGAGCGGTTTGATGATTGAGTTAATGTGGACGCGAAATGCCCGATATACTCGGACATAAGGAATCTCGAGCGTATGAGGCTCAGCTGCAATGATGGAGGATTAGATGTTAGCGATGTGATCACCACTAAGCCGAAGAAATATTCCATCTTATGAGCCTTTAGCTTCACTACTCTAAAACCAAAAGCTCTCTATCTCTCTCTCCAGACATTGGCCGTCAATTTATCCGCTGTGTTGGTATTCATATTTAATACAACGTAACAGATTTGTTTTGTTTTGTAACATCTTTCGCAAGAGATATAAGATAAGATCTTAGGTCAAATAAATATCGTCCACTTGTAGGGTTATATTATTTCACGATTCTAGTAACTGTCTCCATTAGGACTTGAATCGTTTTCCGTGGAAGAAAATGTAGTTAACATGAACGTTCTTAGGTATCGATCGGATGAGCATATCTCACTTAACTTCTTGAGGTATTCGAAGCTGTACCACTCGAAAACGAAGCTGGGTCAATGTCAAATTGTTTCGAAAGCTTCAAAAAAAGTTCTAAATTGGTATAATATTTTTTGATGTGCACTGGAGTTTGAACTCCATATTAAATGCCTCGCAGCTCTTTGCTCACGATACAAGTTTATTTTCTGCCGATTTTTACCATTCAAGTTAAAGAAGGAGTGCTGGAAAATGGTCCAGTTGGTATCAACGAGATAACAGTAGAACTCCACTTTTTTATATCGACTCCACATATAATGTTTTGGGTACAAAGTGTGTTCAAGTTAAGCTCTTGCCAAAAGTTCTGAATCCTTTGCAAGCAGGACGTCGAGTAAAAGTCCTAAAGGAGTTGCATGACAAAGTAGTTGAGAACCCGAAATTGATTATATGTATAATTACTGCTGACGAGACATGGACTTATGAATTGGGTGGGCATCAAAACTATTCAACAATTTTACTCAAACATGAATAGAAACCGAACTAATCACATCAAAGTCTGTCAAAACTATCACCTTCAGTTTTGACAGCTCATCTTTTTCTTTGATTACTGTGGTTTGGTTCACCGTGATTTCATTCTGTAGAGTCAAATGGTGAAAAGGGGGGAATACTACTTGGCTCTTTTGGAATATCTACGTGAAGCAATTCGTCGAAAGTCCGAATTGTATACAGAAAAATTGTGAATGTGCGACATCACCATCACCATCATTGATATGATTGAAGGCACTGAAGGCCATCACAGCCGAAGATTATAACAAGGTGTGGACTATCGTATTAAGCGTGGGCCAGATTATTTTGGTTCTAAAGAAACCTATTTTGAGGGCGTTAATAAGGATTTGTTTCAAGCTACATGAAAATGTTTGTTTCGAGTCAAATGTGATCATATGGATTAGATTTTCTAAGTATTTAAAAATGTTATGAAGTCATGCGGTACTGCATATATAGCTTATTGCTTTTGTATCCAGTTTCAAGTTAGTCGGTCTTGCATATATCAGAGTTTTTTTTTAGCTCAAATGGGTGTGTTTTCTTTTGAAAGGATATATCTCACGTAAACAACAGAAAACAGAAAATAATTTTTCTTATAAAATCCAGGGCTCATATTGATCATTCCGCTTATAAAATTTTGTTAAGCCCACAAACACACTCACATGTGATCGCATGTGGTCGCCCATTGTCTGTTTTCTAAAAGTATTAAGGCATATTAAAAATGTGTAGTGGAAAATGAGAATGTGACGAGCAGAATAAGCGACAGCTTCTTGGAAGGATAAGGGCATGCCGCCAAGAAGCCAAAATGAAGTGGCTCTAAATAGGCGAGAATTCTCTATGTGTACTAGTGTGTGTGTAAGTATGCGCGCGATTGTTGCAGCTTACACTTAAGACATTTTGACATGCAACATATTGCGTCTTGGAGATTTAACATGCCACATGCAGCAGTTAATGTCACTTTCACTGTTTTTGACCTCAGTGACTTGTTTGACAACTACAACTACAGCTACTATTGTTGTCACTACTCGTTTGTTGTTCTGTCACTTATTTTTGTTGTTGCTGAGCTATTTTTTGTTGTTCGCTACGCTTAAGTGTGAATTATATGTATGCTTGTCAGCCTAGTATAGGCAGACAACTCGACTTTCTTGGCATACCCGATTTCGACCCGTTACCCCCGGCGACCAACGGAACTTTAGTGTCAGCTCGGCTCGGCTTGTTAGGCAGGCCTGCTTAAACTTGTCATTCATTAAAGTAATTGGTGTGGAGGCACGACATGCCGGGGCGATTAAAATGTTGAAAAAGTAAATGCAGTTGGGTGAGGGGGTTGAGTGCGGGAGGTCGTTTGTGTGAGTGAGGTCGAGTTTTTCTGCTCAAGAAATTTGAAATTGCAACAAAACGTGGAATTTTAGTATAGATATAATGTATGTATGTGTGTACGTGTGTACCTTTTCATGTATATATATTTTAAATATATTTAGTTGACTGTGTATGTGCGTCTTCATGGCGCGTTCTTAATGAACCTTAATACCTCGAAGTCTATGTTAAGGCGTAATGACTTTGACATATACTCACATGTGTTTATTTACGTGTGTATGTGTGTGCCTGCTAAGTAGTAGTTATGCATGTTGTTGTTTGTCTGGCAATATGCTTCGTTGAGTTTTTCACAGTTATGCTGTTGGGAATTAAATTCATTGTCAGCGCCTGTTTGCTGGTCTAACTTAATAAGTATGCGTGTGTATGACCTTTGACGCTTTTGTGCGTCGTACCTATTAAGGGCTGTCGAACATGATATAATTAAAAGAGATTGTCAACAAATGTGACTAGTTCAAATTTCAAAGAAAATGCCGAGAAGTCAAAAATCTGCTGGGTCTTTAATTTACGCTACGAAAGGTGACAGCTTTGAGTGCCACTAGAGTACTAATGACGGAAGAAAATAATTTGTTTCGACAAAAGAAGAAAAGAAAAGAGTCATTACTTATTTCAGTTTTTTTTAAGACTTTACGCTTATTATCAAAGTTTTCCATACAAGAACTCGATATTGATCCTTCTGTCGTATGGGCCGGGCTGATATCGGCGGCTTTGACCAATGGGCAGTTTCTTGGAGAGAAAAGGTTTTGTGAAAATTTTCAGCTCAATATCTCAAAAACTGAATTATATATAGTATGTATATAAGCAGAAAGATAGCTCAGAGACGGATATGGCTACACTAACCCAGCTCGTCGCGCTTATCATCTACAAGGTGTGTTCCAGAGTAAACAGGACTTTTTGAATCATGCGCCCCCTGGTTTCGGCATCTATATGTCCACTGGTTCGTTAGATTCTGCTATCTTTATCGATTATCCAGTGAAAATTTCATGACATTTTATTGATTTTAAGTGAAGTTATTGCGTTTTAAGTGTCAGATGTTTGTTATCGGTGCGAAAATGAGCTTCGAAAAAAGAGTCAGCATTAAATTTTATTTTAAAATTGGTAAAACTTTTACCGAAGCGTTTCAATCGATGAAACAAGTTTATGGCGCTGATTGCCTATGCCGTAGCAGAGTGCTCGAGTAACTTCAACGTTTGCAAAGTGGTCGTGAGGTTATAAATGACGATCAACATGTGGGCCAATCAAAATTCGTATTCACCGGAAATTCCATCGAAACTGTGCGTGAATTCGTTCGACATGCTTTTGGGTCGTGAAAAAAGCTGCATTGAAGAGAAGGAGACTATTTTGAATAAAATACATTAATTTTTCCGAGAAAACCATTTGTCCTTTTTTTTTAGGTCCTGTCCTGTCCTTTGGATATGTAGGTATACCTGAATGGTTATCCTAGGTTTTCTGTTGGATGGTACAAACTTCATGGCAAACTTAACATAACCTGTGCAAGGTATAAAAGTTAAAATTTAAAGCTGAAAGTAGGGATATCCTACTTAAGATATTATCTTACAGAATACGTTTGTGAATAATGGAATTTCTGAATTCTGATTAGAGACATTTCACTCGTAAAGATTTTATCGGAACTTTGAATTAAATAGGAGTTATTTCATCATAGAAATCATTTGTGAAGTTTATCCCAAAAATGGTGAAGGACACGAAAAGTGCTACAATTTCCGGTTTCCAAGGAATCCAAACCAATATTTAGTTGAACTACAAAGCTATTTGTTTTCAAAGCAAGAAACCTTACAGCTTGCTTGAGATGAACTTCGAACTATTTTGGTTCATAGCCAACCTAAGGACATTATATCCGAAGCTACACTAATCAATCTTGGATAGAGACTTGAGCTAAATGTGACAGGCAACGGACGCCGAAAGGTGTTATACATAATAACTCAAACAGGTGAATCTCTTTTAGAATATCTTAACTAAGGGCTTAGACAAATAGTGTAAAAACTCGAAAACCATTTAAGATATTTCAGCAAGGCAGATGGCCTCAATAAGCATTCTTATACTTATTTACATTATTTAATGATAGATGACATTTAATAGAAAAAATATTTTATCTGCCAGCCTTCTAGACACTAGATCTTTGGATTGATTCAAGTTTTGTCGTTTCAACGAGGAATTCAAGTTTCTTCTTGATGTGTCGACAATTGTTTTTCTAATGAACTTCTAACTTAGATTGCAGCAAAGGTCTTAAGTCGGGCAACATATAAAGAATGGAGCATCTCATATGCATTTATTCCGCATTGGCAAGACTAGGCTGTAAGCATCTGGGGTCTCTACAGTATGACACACTGGAGGAGGTATCTATAATGAGGCCACGGAGTCGGTTAAAATTCGAGTCAAGCGCAAGCATTCTAAAAAATGACTACTCCACTTGGACTTAGCTACTGAACTCCATATGGTATCGCAAAGACCAACTTGATTTATGCGTGGCTTATTGACCTACCAGAGTAACCTAACCTCACCTAACTTATGATGATTTCGCGTTGGATTTCAGATATCGGTTATAGCTGCTTCAGATATAGGGTTATATATACCAAAGTGATCAGGGTGACGAGTAGAGTTGAAATCGGGATGTCTGTCTGTCCGTCTGTCCGTCCGTCCGTGCAAGCTGTAACTTGAGTAAAAATTGAGATATCATGATGAATCTTGGTACACGTATTTCTTGGCCCCATAAGAAGGTTAAGTTCGAAGACGGGCAAAATCGGCCCACTGCCACGCCCACAAAATGGCGGAAACCGAAAACCTATAAGTGTCATAACTAAGCCATAAATAAAGGTATTAAAATGAAATTTGGCACAAAGGATCGCATTAGAGAGGGGCATATTTGGACGTAATTTTTTTGGAAAAGTAGGCGTGGCCCCGCCCCCTAATAAGTTTTTTGTACATATCTCGAAAACTACTACAGCTATGTCAACCAAACTCTCTAGAGCCGTTTCCTTCAGGCATTTCCATATACAGTTCAAAAATGGGAGAAATCGGAAAATAACCACGCCCACCTCCTATACAAAGGTTATGTTGAAAATCACTAAAAGTGCTTTAACCGACTAACAAAAAACGTTAAAACACTAAATTTTACGGAAGAGATGTCAGACAGAAGCTGCATCCAGGCTTTTTTTTAAAGTTGAAAATGGGCGTGGCGTCGCCCACTTATGGACCAAAAACCATATCTCAGGAAGTACTCGAGAGATTTCAATAAAATTCGGTATATAATATTTTCTTAACACCCTGATGACATGTACCAAATATGGGTGAAATCGGTTGACAACCACGCCTGAAATCTCGATTATCACTTACCCCTTCCTTACTTGTTTTGTTTTTATTATTATTTATGTTTTTTTTTTTTTTTTGACAATTCGGTGTCCGATAATTTCACGTTTTGGGGCGATAGATTGGCCACCAAGATTAGTTAACAGTCGAAATGCTCGAACGAGTCAACAAAAATTTAGCTCAACGGATAATCTGAGATATAGCCGCAGCATGATTCTTAGTCTCGTTTTCTTAACTAAAGTCAAAGTTGTTGCGATTTTAAATAAAATGAAAACAGCTGATTTATTTGGTGACTTATCATCCAACGATTAGTTCAAGTAAATATTCGCCCTTCGGCGCCACTAAATCGTGTCATTAGAGCTTCGTTAGCAAGTGTATCCACAACTTTGTTGGCAATTTGAAACCCGTTGGTGCAGCCACAAAATGGCAGCGATGAGTTGGCAAGGAAACAACTATTAAAAGTAAATATGTAGCGTCAACGAATAGCAAGCGAGCAGTGAGTAAGTGAAAGTGTAATTTAATGGCTGGCGGATGTGCATAGAACAGTTGTTGCGCTCAAGGTGAGCCAAGGTTGAGCAGCAACCCCGGCCGGGACATGTAAACGCGGTGTGTCGAGTGCGGCGAAAAATTGAGGGTGAACCAAAGTTGGTGTTTTTGTTGTTGTCGGTAACTCGATGTATATACGCACGTGTGTGGCAATTATTTGGGTGATTTTGGGTAGCAGTGTTGGTGTTGTTGTTGTTTAAATATAGTTTGAGCATTATTAAGTGCAATTTAATGAAGCAGACGTTGATGAGGCTGCTGTCACCAACAGCTTAAGCAATAGATTATATGGCATGCTGGGTATGTAATTAGAATTTCTGGTGGAAAAATCAAGTGTGACAACAAAATCACAAACATATTGCAATGTCACGACCGCTGAACTTTTCGTAGGTGAGCCGACAAAACGCCAACAAGTAAGACTTGATGAAAGTTGACGTGCAATATTAATGGAAAAACAGTACAAACGCTCCTGTAGCGCGCCTTCACCGCTACTCAACACCGTTATTATGCACATTGCTGTCACAATTTTTCGGCCTACAGCTTACAGCGCGCTGTCGCGCCATGACGCGCCTTCAAACATCAATTAACGATGTTGCAAACTGGTGTTGACACTAAAGTCGCCAGCGGTGGGTAGAGGCAGCGCGCTCACGGCAATGCTGCGGGCGCAACATGAACTCCTCTGCAGCCGCAAACGGAGGACGAGTAGCAGGGCAACTAGCGCCGCTGCGCTGCCACTCACCGCGATGTTGCGGAATGAATGAGTTTGTGAAGCATCATGAGGTGTTTTTGTAGCCTTCGTCGCTGTAGCGGCTTACAAAAAAGGTTAGTTACAAAAATTGAAAGTCAGCAAGAGCAATTGTCGTGACCTCACCTAAACGAGGTGAAGGTTGCCACACTGCTGCGCACTGCCACCGCTGAGTGATGAACTGATAACTCGCGCTTTTACACCTACAAAAGCCACCGTCGCCACTGCTGCGCGCTTGCCACTTGTTTTTGTAATAATGTGCAGCAGCTAAGCGGCAGCAGCGTTGACAAGCGCTCATTTTGTGTGCCACGCGGATATGCCTGGCCGTAGCTGTAGCGCGCCATTTGGTTGTGGGGAAAATTGCGCAAATGTTGAAAAGTTGTTAGAGGACAAGTGGTTGGCGAAGTGAAAAGGTTGACACGATAAAAGCGTTGAAAGACGCCCTAAGAAGACTTCACCAAAAAGAAATGAAATTACAGAAAAAAGAGAATGGCGCTCTATGCCGGTGTGTATGTATGCGTTTGCACAGGAGATTTGCTTGATGAGCGCTCTGACCCACGTTGGACGGGGTGCGCTTTTCGACAGGTGTTGCTAACGGTTAGGTACAGTGGTGTGCGATGCTGGTATATTTACATCGGTCGATTTTGAATAATAGGTAATGCAGAGTTAATTAGAGTTAAATGTTAATTAGAACATTTTGGTTGTCTCTTTTTAGTCTCTTGCTTTCCCTTTACACATCTACAATATTTGGAGCCTTGGAGCTAAAGAACACTTGCACTAAATCAAAATAATAGGTTGTCAAAAAAGTCTTGCGGTATTTTTATTGAATTTTCATAAATTTTTTTTTTTTTTTTKATKACTCATGCCCAGCTCTTGACCGATGCTACGGCTGCTACTATGCTGGTCTCTTTCGACAGGCCTTCCAGAGCGTGGCGCATCTTCGACCACCTCGACACCAGAACGAAAACGTTGAAACCATCGTTGTGCGGTGGAAATGGAAACTGTATCGGGTCCATAAACTGCTCAAATTTTATTGGCGGCTTGAGATGCATTTTTGCCTTTATCGTAGTAGTACTGTAAAATATGCCGTATTTTCTCTTTATTTTGCTCCATGTTTGCGACGCTATAATTCACGAACGACTTAAAAGAAACGACAATCAATCAAACACGTGTTAGCGCATGAAATGAGCTCTCCAAAAAGGTATAGCATGATCCGATGCGACGAATAAAACTAGAACTACGCACTCTCAGCGCCAACCAGCGAAAATACCGCAATACTTTTTTGACAACCTAATATATCAATTTTTACGCAATTTATCGCTTGACACGGACAGACAGTCGCTCGGGAATCAACTCGTCTGTAAACTTGATATTTTTTTTTTATTAATAACGGGGTTTTCAATAGGGACACTACATAAGTAGACCACTAGGGACAGCAAATGACGCCATATTTTTTACCGCTCTTTCGACATTTGTCTTCAGTAATTTTTGCCATTTTAACATGGAAATCAAAAACAAAATTATTAAAATTTACTACCGAAATTCGGAGTCAGTACACTCTTACACTTTAAAAGCGCTACGTCCGATTTGGATAGTCAGATCAACAACTGAATATCTAGTGGAAAAATTTTAATACACAGGCGTAGTACAAAATGTCCCCGTGTCAGTCAAATAAAAAAGTGCTCGAGAATATTGCTGCGGCTATCCTTACAAGATCAAATTGACGCAAGAACTGAAACCGCTTAACCAACAGAATCGTCTTATATTCGTGAATTGGAGTGAGTAACAATTTGAAAATGATTCGGATTTTCATCGAAAAATCATCTTCAGCCATGAGGTTCATTTCTGACTGAATGGCTTCGTCAATAAGCGAAATATGCATAACTGCTCAGGCAGTAATCCACACGTACTCCTTGGGTCACCATTGCATCTCGAAAGAAATAACGATTTGGTGCGGTTTACGGGCCGGCGGCGTCATTGGGTCGTACTTTTTTCATGAGGATCAAGACCGGCACGTTACTGTGGATATGAATTGCTACCGCTCAATGATCTTCGAATATCTTTGGCCCGAATTAGAAGATATGGACTTCGACAGTATGTGGTTCCAACATAACGACGCTATAAGCCACTCAGCAAATGACACAATCGATTTATTGGAAACCAAATTTGGTGAACGTGTTATCTCACGAAATGGCCCAGTCAATTGGCCGCCTCGGTCGAGCGAATTAACGGCATTAGACTATTTCCTATGCAGCTACGTCAAGTCTGTGGTTTATGCCAACAAGGCAGAGACGATTGATTCGTACAAATGTCGTACGTGAAACTGTAGCAGTATCGGGCGATTTATGCTGGAAATCCGTCGAAAATTAGATTCAGCGTCTGGAGTTTCGCCAGCGTGCCTATGGTGGCCATGAAAAAGAAATCGAGTTCCATATATAATGGCATCAAACGTACTTTCAAAGGGATAAAGAATTTCATGGATATCACAAAAAAAAGTATTGTAGCGCTCTTACTGAAAATCCGTTATACTTAAATAGTACTGTCACATTTCATTAATAAACCTAATTTGTTTCAAAAAATTAAAATTTTTAATATTGTAAATTTTATGAGACGAATTGCGGGTAGAAAAATCTACTAAATAGTTCAAATATTTTA
>NW_017534852.1:856997-862258 GCF_001853355.1 Bactrocera latifrons
AAATATTTACAATAGATATAATTTTTTTTAAGTTCAAAAGTTTTACTAGAAGAGTTGCCAGATCTCTAAAATATTTAAATTTATTTTTTAGAACTGTAAAAAAATTTAAATTACATATAATTTTTTGCGTTAAAATTTTTAATAATGGAAAATTCTGCAAGGGGTTGCAACCTTCTGAAAAAACATGTATTACATTGGGAATAAAAAAGTGTACATTTTATATTGGTAACGCTCAATATATTTTTTATTCTAATTAGAAATGCACAGTTTATTCTTCACACCACATTTTTAAGCACTATTTCTACAACTTCAGCACACTGTGCGCTGCTGCTCAGAGCATTGCACACAGCTGTTTGCAGCAAATATTTTTTTCAAAGAATATAATGCAACTACACATATTTGTACATATATATATATATATATATTTATGTGAGTGCCCCTTGAAGCTGTTAAGTGCCCGAGGCTTTAAAAATGTCAATGCTAATGCACTTATAAGCAGAAGAACAAACGTGAACGTGAATGACAAAAACTTTCAGTCACACGCCAGCGACGCGCAAGGCGAATGGGAAGGGTTAAGGCTTCTCAAAAAGCCAGCCATACAAAGCGACTACCATATGCACACTGCATACACACATTGGCATATAAACTATATAAAATATATCGCGTCGTGATTGTTGTTGGTCGAGGCAGCGTGTCGCGTTTTGTGAAAAGCAATTCAGTGTGACACTAACAACGTTGCAGATGAAATGAATTGCAGTGGGCAGCAAAAGCAACAATAAAAACAACAACAAATTAAATAAAACATAGTCGAGCGCAATAAAATGATATACAAAGTAAAAGTGGCGGCGGCAGTGCGAGCAGACAAGCAGGTGGCAAGCAGCCAGCCAGACAGCAGCAGTTGACACTGACAATCGGGCGCGTTTTGGGCGGCGGCAAGTTATTGCTTTTTGATTTTTTATTTACAATCACACATTTATTTTTTGTTGCTTTGGTTGTTGTTGCTTTTGTTTTGCTCTGGCAATACATGAAGCGTGACATGACCTTGTGAGATTTGATGCTCGCGCCATAGGTGGCGCGACATTTCAGCTGTCAGACGCAACGAAACCTTGCACACACACATGAGTCTTGTGTTGGAAAGTTTAATTCACATACACAGCAGAAGGGCACGCACACTTGTGCTTGGGCATAGTTGATGGAAGTTTCATTCCAAAATTTAAAAGCCATAAAATATTAATAGACATGGCAATAAATTGTGTATAAATCACGCAGTTATTATTATTTTTTGGTTATGGGGGTAATGGACGTAGTTTTGTGTACCCTAAATTTGTAACACCCAAAAAGAAGCGCTATAGAGCATAAATACTACATATTAAAATGATTAGCGGGTTGAGCTGAGGCGATTTAGATATTCATTCTGTACGCTCTTCGTTTTCCGCTGTCTCTCCTCAATCAATTTGTCACAGGCGTAAATATCGGACCACTATATCATACAGCTGTAATACACACCATCGATAAAAATCAAAAGATCTTCATAGGACACCGTTTTCAATTCGGCAGATTTTTCGAGCACTAAAACTCCGCAGACCTGACTAGCCGTAGAAAATAGACTGAAGTCATCAAGATCCGGCAAATTACGTCTATATACTTCTAGAACTCTAATAAGCTTACTATTCGACCTTCAAAATTTTGTTACCACCATCCAGTATTCTCACGAACTAGATGATTGGTTAAATAGTTTTCGGAAGTAAACATCATTCAAATTTATTTGATGAAGAAGTGATATCTCAGTAGTATTTCTCACGACTTTTTGGAAAATACGCAATGATGCATTAACAACGACAACAGTTGTTTGAGAGTCGAGTCTGGTTTTTGATATAAAAAGGCAAGGTATATGCATCCTATTCACACTTCTTAAGTTGAATGGGAGCTTCAACTGCAGATGCTTCATTAAAATATTACCGATTTAGAGCTCTCGTGCATATTTGGAAATAAGCGTCTCAAAAAGAATTAGTATGATCAAGTGCAGTAGTGACAGTATTTTAGATGATCAAGTGGTTTTGGCTTGAAACGCATAGACAGAAGAAAATAACAAAAATAACTGATATTGCCTTAAACATTTTGGAAAATAAATTAATATTATTATACTGACTGCTTCATAATAATATTGACTGCTTCATAACTTCTAATTTTTTTAGCCGGTATTAAAAAAAAATACATTCACGGATGAATAATCGAAGATATAAACTCCACATTGAGCTGCAAAGGAAACTGAAAATATTCTTCTTTGGGAAAAAGTGAAAAGTTAGGAAACAATTAACTTTTCTGGTATTCAAAAAAAAATATTCTGAAGATTTTTGGTGCTATTGGATTTTATGTTGTATATTAGTTTATTTTGTGAGATTTATGGATCACAATTCTCTTATAACATTATGCATTTTTGTAAAAAATAAATAAAATCGGAGGAGTGCTCTTACCTCACATATTATTTGTCAAAAAAGTCTTGCGGTATTTCTTGCGGTATTTTTATTGAATTTTCAATTGTTCATAAATTTTTTTTTGATGACTCATGCCTAGCTCTTAACCGATGCTACGGCTGCTTATGTCGGTCTCTTTCGACCAATTCAGCGATTTTATCGCAATTTTCGACGACAGGCCTTCCGGAGCGTGGCGCATTTTCGACCACCTCTACACCAGAACGAAAACGTTGAAACCATTTTGGTGTGGTGGAAATGGAAACTGTATCGAGTCCATAAACTGCATAACTGTTTGCGATGCTATAACTCACGAACGACTTAAAAGAAACGACAACCAATCAAACACGTGTTAGCGCGTGAAATGAGCTCTCCAAAAAGGTATAGCATGACCCGATGCGATGAATAAAACTAGAACTATGCGCTCTCAGCGCAAATACCGCAAGACTTTTTAACCTACTATATCTAATATATAGATATTAACTTTCGGGTTTAGTTTATACCGTACATTTTGGTATTTTCTTGACGATGTGTCATTGGGTAGATAGTCATGTAAATAATTCCGAAAGCTCTCTAATGCTTTATATATAGGAATTTTAAGATTTTCGGGTGCTTCACTATATTTCTGGTGATGATACTACATCTCCCATTTGCTTAATAKGGGTAGTCGAAAAAGTATTTTCGTATTTTGTCAATAGATGTCRATACAGTCGTGAATCTCCAGAGCYAACAAWYACATTGTRTCATACCATATCGTGTTGGAGRGGTGAAAATTAAATTCRGGGAAGYTCAAAAAAGATTACAGCTGTTCAAAAATGAGTGAAAATAATGAAAAAATRCGCTTTATTTTTGAAATTTTTGTATAAAAAAGGTAAGAATGCCATGCAAGCCAACAATGAAATACGTGAAGTTTYTTCAGAGACGATGCTGCATCAGTTCGTGAAGCACAACAATGGTTTGCTCGCTTCCGTTCTGAGAACTTACGAAAAAATCGATTTACACTGATGGAATAATGTCTCTAGCATCAAAATGGCAAAAAGTGGTCGACAAATTTGTTTACTTATTTATTATTGTAAATATATAAAAAATATAAATATATATATAAAGAAGTACGAAAGGACCTCTTTGTCTATCCAATATATAATTTCTCTTATCTGTTATTTAGCCGAATATATATACAGTGTCGGACAAAACATATTGGACTCATATCAAGGAATTCCACTGTCATCTCCTATTCTCGCAATTATCATTTTATATATAAACAAATCATTCAAATCTGGAATTATTTTAAGAAAACATACAAAACCGTAAAAATTATTTGATTCGTTGCCATTTTGTACGAAAAAGAACATATTCAATATTCAGTGCGACAAATCATATTGGAATAATGATTGTTATTTAATATTTTATAGCATACCCATAAGTTTTTATTACTTCACTGCATCTACTTTGCATAGAAGCTATAATATTCTTAATAACTACTTGTGGAATGCTTAATCAGGCCTGTTTTCAGCTTCGAACAATTTGTTTTTATCTCCTTTCACTCTTTTTCTGTCTATCCTTCTATTTGTTATATACCAAAAATTCTCAAAAGGATTGAGTTCCGGCGATTGAGCTTGCCACTTTTGGACATTAATATTTTGTGCTACGAACCGATTTGCCACCAGTTTCTCCGTGTGCTTTGGGTCGTGTCGTGTTGAAACAACCATGAAAGTGGCATATTCCACTCGACATGGGAAAGCATCACGTTCTCAAGGATATCCTTGTATATCATTCGATTCATATTGCAATTGATTCGATGAAGAGGTTCAACGCCAACATCCTCATACCATATTGCCACCTCCAAGATGCTTAACCGAGCCTTGGCAGTACTGGGGATCTGACCTCTGATTTTTGGTTCGGGAACTCTCCTCATTCTGTCTGAATTTTTAAATTAAATTTTAATTCATCAGAGATAAGTATTTTGTTCCATGGTTTCACTGCTCAGTTGATATGTTCCCTAGCAAATTATAATCTTCTTAGTCGATTTTTTCTTGATACAAAAGGCTTTTTAGCTGCCCCATAACTTGTTAGCAGATTTGCATACGCTCTTTTTTGTACAGTATGGCTTGAACTTTCAAATTTAACGCTTTAACCCTGCTCGCTGCCTACAYATCAGGAAACAATTTGAGTTCTCTAAGTTTTTTCGAATCATCATGTCGTATTCTAGCTTTGGGACGTCTTTCACGATGGCTAGTTTTCAAAGATCCACTGTCACTAACTTTTTTTATAATAAAAGATGTTTTGATATAAATTTTGTTACAAATGCCTTTTTGTGATAATTCATGCATGTAGTCTTTACTAATTAATTGTTTTAATAGAATTGAATGTTTGTTGCTAGCTGTGGTCACATTTTGTTATTAATTTCTTCAAAATAAATATATTTTAATCAYGTCACAATATGTTTTGTCGCAGTGAATGTTTGATACTTGCAATTTCTTTCGTAGAAAATGTAAAAGAATAAAAAAATGTAATATGTTTTTTCATTGTTTCACCAAATAAACAATATGCCTTTATAATTAAGTACTTTTTTGGTATCCCAAATTGTAACTTGGAGTATACCACATGTTTTTAGCATTCATAGCTATCAGTATGTTTTGTCGACACCGTATGTATATATATTAATGTATAGGATATTTTATTGGCATTAAGAGTACGTTTGAATCTCAGGCTCTGTCAGGAAGATATCACAATTAAGGGGGTATTCTAGTCTAGAAATAAAATTTTGGGCAGTTTTTTGAATTTTATTTA
>NW_017534852.1:862339-863604 GCF_001853355.1 Bactrocera latifrons
ACAGGTGTAAAAAAAATGGCGCATCCTGGTGACATTGAACCTGACTCTCCTGGTGATCTGAAAAAAAAAAAATTAAAAGAAATTCTTCATCAATTAAAGAAGTGAGTCAAATTTCAGGCAGTCTAAGTCATTTACTAGTGCGCTAGGTACTGCGTAACTAAAGTAACTCTAGCTATTAAAATAATTTAAATTTTTCCTTTGGAATACGTAGTCTTGAGGGTCTAAACTTTAAATATATGAAAAAAAATCGAATTTTTCAAAACACGAGAGTAGTATACCCCCTTAAATTAGGGATCATATTTTCATCTTGATATATTCAGTTCGATAATCTGAAGAAAACTTCGGTTGTTATGTTATATCTAATAATATCGCTTTAGCTTTACGCAAAAGTTAATAATCTTTACTTTCTATATTTTATACTTTCAGGTAAGCAAGTTTACAAATATGCCAGCTTAAGAAGCAGTAAAAAAATTAAGAATGTTGCTCTCTTCACAGGTATGTTTAGTTCACTAATTTTTACTGAAACTGGAACTCAGAATAAATATCAGTAAAAATATTGCTACAAAAAATGATTAGCTGACATCTTCCAGTTTCTTAGCTGATATGAAATACAGGTTGAGCTTAACTAAAGAAGTCAAAGGCGGTCGAACGTTTAACAATTTTCCAGCATTACAACCCTCATGTCACCACCAACTCACTGAACTTTAGTTTCAGTCAGTCTGCCGTTCTTGGTTCCTCCATGTTATGTATGTTTTTTCAGTATCATTCAGCATGTCGGCCTACTGAGCGTTTTGTTCCGGTCGATTGGYCACCAAAATCGTGTGATATCACTGTATCAGGATTTTTSTTATGGGRATATGTAAAGTCTAAATCATATGCGRACAAYYCCRTTTCAGTTCAGGCCTTGGAGCAAAACATTATAGTCCAAGTGCTCAAGCGAGTCGTCGAAAATTGGASTCRGTGRATATACMATCTGARACGTATCTGCRKCCAACATTTGAAAGTAATAATTTTCAAAAAATAAATGCGAAAGAATGTTCTTTTGAATCAAAACAAATATCTCACATAAAGTTTTAAGTTTCTGTGTTTTTTCTTTAAAAAAGTAGGAAAACTATGGTATATTGTCTAATCGCAAATTCAGAGCGTTTTTCAGCAATCGCTCACTTCAATTTTATCAGTTGTTATCAGTAATATTTGCCATTAATGGTTTCAACCTTTTTTAGAAACTCATAATAGATCACGCTTTTCCGTTCCCACTAAATATA
>NW_017534852.1:865001-866160 GCF_001853355.1 Bactrocera latifrons
CACTCAAGACCTTTTTTGTCTTCCAGACCAAAATCACTACATTTAAATCTTGAAAACTATGAATATGCTCTTCATAAACTTTCTCCGAATATTATGACTCTCGACTGAAGTTTTCCTCATTTCTTATTATTTGGATTGCTCGAATATTCTGGGTTGCAGTCCTCACGTGTATTTTATAAAATGTAATAAAAAACAGCAATGTGTAATTGTTGGCACTACTGAAAAAAGCGATGACACCCTTTCGTTATAGGGTTTCCCAGATTGCATAGTATAATCTTTCGTCTCTTTTTTTTCGGACTTCAGTCCTTGTGTTCAATAGTAAGTATTCAATGATCGAAAAAAAATTTGAGGCTGTTAAAATAGGTCGATCAGCTGAGTTTAAAGTTATGTTATTTTGTCTTTTTATAGTTCCATACGTCTATATCCRTATCTTACTTTTGGTGTTCTTCTTCGCTGACTTTTTCTACACCTTGTCAATACACTTCTTAACCTAAAATCTCAGTGAAAGACTCTACCAAGACAATAAATTCCGTTTGCAATTATAATATCATCTTTTATGCCATACTCTTTGTATGYATTGTATGTCCTTCTAAACTATGCAACACGGGCCGGCAGCTACTCACTTATTTCGCGACGTTCAAGCGAGAAACTACAATTACAGCGATAATTAAATGCGAAAGGTCAAAAGAGAAAGAGTAATACTTASCGCTGTCAAAAGATTTTCGTTCTAAAAACACGCCGTTTTATTTACTTAAAAAAGAAAAGAATTTTTTTTGTAGAATTTTCGCATTTTCGCAACAAAAAATTTGAAAAACTTGCTTTTACAAACTCCACTGTAAGAATAGTACAGCAACAAAAACGCTACGTATATGACGGCATGTTGCAARTGCGTAGCTGTGTGTGCTGCATGCAACATGCAATTTGTTGCAGAAAAGTTCAAGGGCTTTTTAACATTTATAAAGCAATTAAAATTTAAATGAACGTGTTGTTGTTTTTGCTTTTGCATTGCAGAAAACACAGAAGCAAATGGCGAAGAAAGAGGTTCGCTCTCGTTACTATTTTTTACATATTTACATACATTTCTACTGTGTATACAAACACATGAATGTGTGTGTAAATATAATATGTACATTCTTGCTTGCGCTAACCTGCAATTTTG
>NW_017534852.1:866783-868059 GCF_001853355.1 Bactrocera latifrons
CGTAGTAGAACCTGTTAGCAAGAGTTATTCTAAATTGGACTTTGAGGCTAATGTTGTTGTTGTTTTAAWGCTGGGTCAAAGATAGACAAAATTATCTATAACTTCCAGTTGTTATTGTTAATAATGACCTAGGCAAGTTGCGAATGGAACGACTATTTCTTTGATGACAGGAGATATTTCGTCTTACCCTAGTTCACCATCAGACTCATAGGATTCGCTTCCTTATTCAGTATAGAGAAACCAGAAATAAGGCGCAGTTATYAACATCCGTCATTTATATTCGGAAAGTGAAACATCCAGGCAAAACAAATATTAAGCCTAACTCAATGAAACTTAGAGTTTCTCCTATCCAGAGAGCATTTGATGACAATGTTAGCAAATTTCAAGTTTATAACTATAAGAACATWTTTGATTCAAATAATGAACCGCCAGCGTTTGGATAAACTTCAGTGCATATGAATAACTGAAAAAAATAATTTTAGATATTAGAAAGAAGGTGCCATTTWGAACGCCACAGTTTTAAGGATGAATTGGCTTCGTTTCTAAATAAAACGCCGAATTGTCGACACTTTACGTAGATACTTAATTGTCTTATCGTCGGACAATATTATTCACCATAATTRTTTTTTTGGGCATTGGGCATTGAGAGTTCATCACTGAGTATTTCCTAGTAAGCCAGACCCTTGATTTCTTTGTTGTGAAATAGAATTGGGCCACAACAACTCAGAAGAGATTTGACTCTACCAACTAAAAAGTTACCGTTTGAGCGGCTAAAATAGTCGAAAGAGGTCGTTATTGGTGAATGCTGACATATTAAATAAAAGATGGCGGCGCGCTATAACATATTAATAATTAAACTATTTACTAACTTTGGCGAAAACTCACTACAAGACGGGACTCAAGTTTTAGCTATCCTTTTTCGAAAAACGAAGCRTACGACAAACAGTAACGTACTATGGACGAGTGCAGGACAAACTTTCATCGCTATAACGTTGGCAATGCTCCAAGAAATACTACCTACAGAATGACTAATTTATTGTAATACAMTGAAAATGGTATATTATGTTTGCCACGGCATTTGTAAATCTCAGAAGAAAACATCGGAGAACATATAGTTACAATACACAAATAAATGTCTTGAGAAGCTGTGTCGTATTAGCCATGACATTATTTCTGACCTTCTGTATATATGAGAACTCCTCACAGTTTTTGAGATATCACTCAATTATATTAGGTCTACAACTTTGCTTCCGCCGTTTTCTAATAGATGTCTCTA
>NW_017534852.1:869379-872124 GCF_001853355.1 Bactrocera latifrons
GTCAAAATAAACTCCTTGACCAGATATCTTTAGAAATTTTGGAATAATTTATCGACTAAGAACGGTAAAACTTCCTCCGTTATTCAGATTAGAACCTTATAACATACAACTGTCCTAAAAACTGGCCAATCAAAATCCAGTTCTTATGTGGAAATCTTTTTTTATATGTGTTTTTTTTTTTTATTACTTTCAAGAACTTACAAATAACTTTCCGCAGCCTGACTAGAATATTCTTATAATAATGTTATAACTTTCACAAACTATTCGGTTTGTTAGGCAGCAAAGCTCTTGCCCCTGTGCAATTATTTTAATTCTCGTTATTAGTTAGTAACCTTTCAAAGCAATGTAAGCATAGAAATTACCAAAAAAGAGTTAGACTGGCTGAGTTTCTTGCCCCAGCAGCGCGCTTCTTGACCGTAAGCAAATAGTGAGCATAGAAAGGATGAAAATTTCTGAGCAAACGAGTGATATGAATTATAAAAACGTGTGAACAGCTTGCCAAAAATGMAAATATATTTACATACATACATAGAAGTGGCCATAACCACTGCCAGTTGAGCTAACTAGCTAAATTGCTTAATTTTTCATATGCATGAGAGTCYTCCCAAGAATATGTGTAGGTGCGCTTGTGAGTACACGCTCGCTTSCTTAGTCCATTCATTTAAAATTTCGCTTCCCAACACTTTGGCGACAAGTTGCTAACTCAAAATTATGCTGAACTACGCAATCAAGTACTGCAATCCAATATTTCACACGCAGTATGGAGGTTATTTATTATTTATATARACATATGTGCATTAGGGTGGTACTTAAATGGAAAAAAAATCATTTTGGTTAATTTTTTAAACAGAGTTCCGTGATATTATTTTAGTCAYAGATAATTGTTTGAAAAATTTGTTCTAGAAGCAAGAGTTTCAGGGGATTATATAGAGTTTCAGACCACCCTAGTCACCTGTAATGTTATTTAATGGTTTGTATGCCACATTTTCTTAAATTGATTCATTGGTTACAGCTAATTTTGTCAAATATTTCACATTTGAATTGTTTTACTGTCCGGAAACGCGTCGTGAACAAGTTTCTTTGAGGTTCAGGCTACCATAATCCTCTAAAATCGGCATAAAATTTTCATATTTTATCGATAATTATAGTAGTGTAGGATAAAAATACTTAACTTTTACCATTTTGTACTGGAATATATTACATAGGGGTCCATACCCCCCTAGTGATCAAAAATCAGAGCTAGAATATATGCATTTTAACAAAAAATTCGATAACCATTTAAATATTTGATCGRGAAAATTGCAGTACTATGAGTAATAACCTCCCGTCTTAGCCAGTTTCGAACTTGAACCACCCTAATGCTCTAAAATTGGGTTAGGAAATTATGCATTTGAAAAAAATTAAAATTACACATTTTATAGAAAAAACTGCAGCACTATCAGAAATAATCGTCAGCCTTACCTCGTTTCAATCTTGAATACAAAGAGGCTCAGACCACCCTAACAATAATAAATTGGGGTAAAAATTTGTTTTTTATTAAAAATTACGGTTATATCCATAATAATTACTTTATTGTCTTCTTTTTAACTTAAGCGACTGATGTAAAAAATTGTTTCCTTGCTTTTTTTAATATGCACAAGTAAGTCCTGACCACAGCACGACATGTAAGCATATATTGTAAATAAAGTAAATGTATGATTTTTTCAACAATTTCGTTCTGATTCAAGTTCAAAGCTTCGAAAAAATATGTACCAGACTTTTAGGTTCACCCCAATGCACACACAAGCTTAAGTCAAACAATATGTTGCTGTATCACAGCACTTCCTTGGTCAGYGAACTGCCCAAAACCGTCAGCACTCACTCAGATACTTCGAAAAAGATACATATATGCATACCCACGACTCCGCATCCACCAACACGCCTTCCATCATGTAAAATCTAATATGCCTCCTTCCCGTTCCGCAACACTCGCACTTAATTCCCTGGCCATGCTCTGCGTCACATTTCTGTTGCTCCGTTTACTTAGCAATTTTATGAAATATTCAACAGCGCACGGAGTTAAATCAACGCTGACATTTATGATGATTGCCAAGTGCAGTCGCTTAACGGAATAGCATATGTACGCGGGAATAAGTGTTTGTGCGGCAGCTGGTGTTAGGAGGGTGTGGCACGTTGTACAGCATACAACATATGTATATAAAGTCACGCCTTCACAAAATGTTGGAAAACGTTACACATACATATAATAATATATGGCAATTTTGATATATATACTTATGTGTTTTTATGTACGTATGCATGTGTTGACTCATATCACACCTTCATATTTATGCCGTTATTCCCAGCTGTCACATTGCAACACTTTCCTTCCTCTCTATAACGAAGCTTWTGCTCTCACCTTCTCACCTATATATAGTATTATTGGGTTTATGCCCCAAGAACGCATAGTAATGCATAGTAATTGCTTATACYATTAGATATTGTATTTTACTATTGAGCCTTATTTATTGATATCAACTTTGGCGGCGTGTGTGGTAACWAAATTATATTTTATTGGCTTATTACTAAGCTTAAAGAAAATAAATTAAGTTTGAGCTGTAGTGATGGTACTTGAAGAAGAGTTGCGTCGTAACATACTATTACAAGTAGAAATATAGGTAGGTTTAGYCCTATCCTTAAATAACTTGCAAGTTCCTGTATGCACTTTTTACCCTACACAAAAATTAAGAGCTGAGTCCATGATAA
>NW_017534852.1:873232-874466 GCF_001853355.1 Bactrocera latifrons
GAATCCGGAAGACCTGCAAAATACGCTTCAAGAGCCGTTATGACCTACTCATTTGATGAAAAACGTTTGCCACGCATACGTTTTTGGAGTTCTGGAAACAAATAGAAGTCGCTGGGGGCCAATACTAGTGAATACGGTGGATGCTCCGACAATTCGAACCTTAGTTCATGGATTTTAGCCGTTGTCAAAATGCTCTTGTGACACGAAAAAAAGGATTTGTTTCTTCTGCAAAGCGGGTCTTTTTTCATGAATTTTCTTTTTAAACTAGTCCAAATGGTTGCAAAAATATTTTTAAACTAGTCCAAATGGTTGCAAAAAAAAAATATAAAAATATTGTGTTTTTTTGCAAATAATCTACACACAAAACTCCTCTTACATTCCAAAAAAACTGATGCGATAATAACCTGCTTGGCCGATTTCCGGACACGAACTCCTTTCGAAGTCGAACAACCAGGTTCACACAACTCTTAAACCTTTTGTTTTGGTAATAGACCCAAGTTTCCTCCATAGTGATGAATCTACGCGCAAAATCAAATTGCTCCAATGCTGAGGAAGTCGCATTCGAATGTATTTTGGTCACATTGTTAGCGAATGCGGCGCCCATTGTACACATAGCTTTCTAAAACCAAAAACTTCACTTAAAATATGGTTCATACTACCCATTGAGATATGTAGGCCTCTACTACATCTCTCTCAGTCAATCGACGATCGCCCAAAATGATATCCTGTATTCTGGCTTTGGTTTCTGTTGTTGATGCGCTTTTTAGACGTCCTTCACGTRGATCTTCTTCAAGGCTTGTACGACCACGTTTAAATTCAACCTATATTTCAGTTCAATGCGGAACTCTAAAGGCTSCTGCCTAGACATTAGTTAATTTATATCGGGCTGTCCCTACTTCGAAAGGTGAAGACCGATGTGTTTATATTATGCTGTTATCATGGCGTGAAAGTGAATCATTGTAAACGAACTTCTCGTAAGGATAACTGCAGATCACAAAGTACTAACACCCTCTGCTGTTAAAGGTGGATTTTTGATGAATAATTTCACACTAACTAACACACGCTCAGTGTCTTACTCCGTGAAAGCGGGAATCTGCGTACTTATACAACTGCGAGCCTGGACACACTAAAATCCTCGCACATTTTTATTTCATTCCAAGTTACTTAGATTACCAGATCACCGAATCCGGCCCTGGCTATCGTTTCTCTGTTCACATACATACCTTCGTGGGAG